>NC_056741.1:1958650796-1958793296 GCF_019279795.1 Protopterus annectens | reverse complement strand
GTAAGGCCAAAGCAGGCTTACAGTTTTTGGTGAGTTCTTTTTTATGGGTATCCACTGACTGCAACTCTTCACTAACAGCTGCTCTTTGCAAACTGCGGTTCTTCACAAACTGTTCAGTACTTGACAAAAACTGCAGTCTAAGCTATCTTCCACATTTTCAACTGTCTTATTTTTAAAAATAACAATCAGCTGTCCAAAAAGTTATTTTTCCTTTCAATCAGCTTTTCAAATAATCACCTAGCAACCAGGAACATTCTAATGACATCACCCACTATTCAGCTGATTCTCCACAGTTTGTACTTTAGAATCTCCCTCTCAAACATGCACAATTAAAATGTATCAAAACACTGACAAATTCTTAAAACATTCTGTATGTACAGGGGAATACTCAACATTTAAAAAACCTATCTACATTTTCATAATTAGGCTTGCTGGCATACAATGCAAGTTAATTTGAGAATATACACAAATCACCTGCCAGACATGCTAAAACAGATGACAGTATTTTCATTTTCATCACAGATGCAATGTGATTCAATTAAATGTGTTTTAGATTAAATGTTTTGTGATTAGGTGAAAAGATTTTTAGACGTAATGTAATATATATTTTTAATATAGATAGATATGTGTGTATGTATATCTATTTGTATATATATATATATATATATATATATATATATATATATATATATATATCTTTATAGACGCACACACACACACACACACACACACACACACACACACACACACACACACACACACACGCACACACGCACACACACGTGCTCATATGTATCTATACCTATTTATATCTATATCTATTTATATCTATATATCTATGTGTGTGTGTGCCTGTATATATATATATATATATATATATATGGCTCTACTTTCAATTGATGATAATACGATCCACCAAATGGAAAAAACACAAACTCACTTAACCATAAGCTGAGTTGCACGAAAACTAAAAATGCTGAAAGCTAAAATCAGCGAAACCCACTTGAATGGACTACAGTGTACAAAAAAAAAAAAAAAAAGAAAAAATGACAAATATACTAGAACACATTATGCAGGGGTCAAGCCCTCCTGCACCCCCCATACCCCCGCTACTAATATATGCCAACTCCAAGATCACACTACAGTAGGATAATGGGAAACCTCCCTTACCCCAATGTACAGCGATCTCCCACAACTTTGTAATGATACACATAACCTGCCACAATTAAGGTCTCACCTCCACATTGTGATTTACCTGGAAAATATATTTCACCCAAGACTCCGGGAGCAATTCTGCACAAATCCAACATTATAGATGCTGGTACATTCGTACAGCACTAATATTTCTTCTTAAATTTAAAGTGGTATGCCCTATACTCACCATTCAAGTGAATTTCACTGATTAGGCTTTCAACATTGTCAGTTTCCATGAAAGTTAGCTTCCGGTATAGTGTGCTCATGCTTTTGCCAATTGATGGCTCATACTTTTTCCAATTGAAGGAAATGAGCAAAAAGGCAACCCAGTGGAAGCAGCTTCACTTTACTGAGTGCTTTCATTGGTGGTAAACCATCAGACTTCTTCAGAATAAACAACTCCATATAAACTCAACCTTAAATACTTAAACATATGTCACATGGTTTGATAAAGCATCAATAATAGGTCAATAATAGGCTATACACGGCTAAAACCAAACCCCAAATTAACCCTTTGTTAAACTTATGGCAACAACAGCACAAAGGTTGCCTATGTATCACTAAAAATATTAAACTTCAGTTTATATATGGCAAAGTATTTAAAGACTTTCATCAATTGAAGGTAGACCCATATATATATATATATATATATATATATATATACTATATATATATATATATATATATATATATATATATATATAGATACACACACACACACACACACACACACACACACACACGTATTAGAGAAATGAATATCATCAAATTCCCCTTTTGTCGACTTCTGTTTGTTTGACAAAATTTAATCAACTACACAGATGGTCCACTGCTGTGCAAGACTGCACAATTCTTGGGGTTGGGAAATATGCCCATCCCACACAATGTGTGTAATCTTGGAGTTAATGTATATAATTAGCAAGGTTGCCTCCCTGTAAAAAATGTTGCTTTATGCTATTTTTTAAAAAACAAGACACTTGTGCAAAGATAAGCACACACACACACACACACACACACACACACACACACACACACACACACAAAATCACACACATACATGGACACACTTTAGACATATTAATGCCAAACCATACTATTAGATCCCTCCTCTTCCCTGGCCACTACTCTAGCCCTGAGCTATAAACACCCATACACACATTCAACTCCAATGCCAAAATTTTTGTTATACACAAATGTTTCAGAATTACTATTTACTCCAATGTTACACATTGATGTTCAGCTCTTTGCCTATTTTAGTCCTTGTCAACAAAAACATCCAGCTACTTCTGATACCAGAAAATCCTTTGACAAATGGTAAGTTTGACCATGTATATCCATGTACGTATATATATATATATATATATATATATATATATCTATATATATACATACATATATATATATATATATATATATATATATATATATATATATATATATATATATATATATATATATATATGTATATATATATATATATAAATATATATATAAATATATATATATATATATATGTATATATATATATATATATATATACATATACACATACATACATACATATATTTATATAGCATATGCCATACACACACATATATATATATATATATATATATATATATATATATATATATATACATAGATACATATATTTATATAGCATGCCATATATATATATATATATATATATATATATATATATATATATATATATATATGTGTGTGTGTGTGTATGTGTAAAAGTGTCTATATATGTGTGTTTGCATGTGTTGTGTGAAAAATGAAAGGAAAGGGAAAGTTAGGAAATCAGATTGCTTATTACACGTACATGAACTATGTTTCACGTACAGGAAAAAACTAAATATAAAACAGTGCAGGTCACCCAAACCTCATATTCAGTCTTAAATCCCTTCACCCTCATAGCCTTCAAAATCCAGGCATTTGTTTGCCTCATTAGTAGTTCTTACCTATAATGGAAGAAAACTCTACTGTCAACTTCTGTATGTCATTAAAAATAAAAAAGGCAATACCTTAAAAAATTAAAAAGAGTCCAGAAATGAAAACTTTTAGCACAGAAATTGTAAGCACAATAGCTTCCCTTAAAAACCTATAATCCCTGAAAAAATGTGAATGTTTTTTGCTAATTTTATTTTCAACAAATGCTCATACCTGTCAGAATGTTACATCTTGATATAAACTTTTCATCATACCATCTATAGACCATCTCCACACTATGATATTCAATTTGTGCAACTGAAATGCAAAATGTTTTTCAAGAATAATTACAGTGAAATGACATTTAAAATTAGAATTGTACAAGAACATAGAAATGTCTCTAAAATGGCATCAGAAATGTACATTATCAAAACTCCACATAGTTAAAAAGTTATAAGCCTGGCTTGGCTATACCAGTAGAACAGAAAGATTAAGACCTAGCTGTGTCCAAGACAACATGAATTGTATTAGTGACTCAAGAAATTGATGTCTCATGGTGAGACAAGGGATATGCCTATCATGACAGTGTGTGTGTGTGTGTGTGTGGGGGGGGGGGGGGGCAGGGATGGAGTAACAAGGGCATGTCAGTGCAGCCACAATGAGGGCATGACAATCCAGGATGGCAGTGGTAACCCTTGACAGCAATGTGCATGGAATGCATTCATGCAGATGCCACACATCTCCACCCAACTGAAGGGGTTATGTCCTTTCATTTAAAAAAATACTCCCACTACCGGGATACTGGTGAGGGCATCAGACACCCCACTGTCTGCCTGCAGCAGGTTTTGCTATAGGATATCTGAGTGGAAAAGTAATTCTTGTTTGCTTTTGTGTGTTTTGCTGTTTTGTTTGTTTTCTGATGAGCATATAAAATTATCACTAGAGGTTATCTGTGTGTTTTTTAGATATCATGGTACAATGCAAATGTTTTGTGAGTTTATATTCATTTAAAAAATGATACCCAAATGTGTACTTCATCATAAAATTTATTACAAAGGGGGTACTTCATCATAAAATGTATTTTATGCTGAATGCTTAGTAATATAAATATTAACATGGAAATACTGTTTTATTATAGGAGAACTGATGTTAATGTTATGACTCCCTGGTTTGCCCCAATTGTCTGGGATGGTACCTATAATTATGAGATCTTAAATGAACAGTTTAAACAAGGCAACTATTCAACAGGAGTAATCATCTTTGCAGTGAAGAAGTAAGTAAGCTTTTCTGAACAACGTGTCCTTAATTTTGGTTTTCTTATTAAGTATATATGTATCATTTTATTTAGCTGCATGCCTAGTGTTGTACATAGACTCCATTGGTGCTTACATGACATCGTTTTTCCTGGTAATTCCCATTTCTGGCCCATCAAATACAACACCACAGAAAGTAACATTCCTTCTTATCGATGTAAACTAGCTGATTTGAGGGAACTAGCTTTCTTGCCTCATGTCAAGAACCAAGTCTCTGTGGTGGCTTTTGGTTTAGATGGAGTCTGTAACAATTAGCAGAGTAAAGTTAGAAGTTAACATGTACCTGTCCAATAAAACTGTTTTCTTCTGTTTGTGGTTGACAGGATATGATGTAGAGATAATGACCTGACACATATGAGTATCTATGACCAACAGCTGAATATCTGTATTGACCCCTTCAGTCTGTATGGGAATAGTTGATTTGTGCTGCAGTTCTGCCCTTAATCTGGGGTCATTTAGGATATGAGCTCTTCCCTTTACTTCTCCCCACAAGAAAAAAGCTGCTCCTGTGTTGCATATACTTTCTATTCCAAGCAGACATGTCTAACCTTATGAATTCATTTAAAAATTTAGGGTAGCGATTGTAAAGTATTGTTGTAGTTCAATAAGCTGGTCACTTCTTTCAGGCTCTCCATCAAGTATAATCGAAAAAAAAGTGATTTTTGGGTACAGATTGTGTTTTACAATGCAGTTTTGGTTTTAGTATTGTAATGTTTTACTGTTTGTGGTGCTGTTTTCAGATTTAGAGAGAAGTGAAAAGGATATATTTTCTGATGAGCAGATGGAATGTGATGGACACCTCATTTATACTGATTCCCAACTCAGTGAGAAAATCAATTTCTTAGTTATTCAAGAGGCTATAAAAATAAGATATGGAAGGTGCATTGGAAGAAGTTATTCAGCAGATGAAAGTTGTTTCTGAACTTTTGAATTGTTATGCAAAAGAGCTTAAGTCGTTTGGGGATGAAGCTAGTAAATTCTTAAAAGAGCAACATTATTCTACAATATAATTTCAGCAAAAAATTATTGATATATAAAATAAGTCCATGGGACTAATAAGCCAACTGGTTTATACATAATAGAAGATCAATTAAATGATAAAGCATGGCAAAAAATGGTACAAATTTCAGTGAGATTTTGAAAGACAAGGAAGGAGTTTGTAAAAACCATGATTACACAAGGGACTGGAGTCTCCAAATGAACACTGGGTTTGAAAACATTTTACAGACTGACATTATCAGTGGTTGGAAAGGCTGAAGGTACATTTGGTCCAGTTTATAACTTTGTATGCAGATGAACAATTTTTGTCACAATTCTGGGGATCTGGTAAGTAGAAAAGATTAACTGTATTTGTGGATCATAATTTATCAGACACTAAAATGCAGAAAAGAACACCATTTTTGGTAGACGTAAGATAAAGTTCTAATGTCAAAACTTAAGATGTAAGTTTTTATTCTCAGCTGTCTTGAAAGTATTTTTCCAGGTGGAATAAAACTGTTCATCTTAGCTCAGCTGAGTTGATAAAGGACAGGTTACAAATTTACTGTACACGCTGGATTACCTGAGTGAAGAACCTGCAGTGACTGAACTCAGAGACAACGCTAAGTCATTTAGCATCATACACAGTTCTTAGACCGGCACTCTTCCCAACCTAACGCTGAAGAAAAAAAAAATCCATAGTCCTCATGAGTGCAAAACTGTAATAAAGAACTTCTACTAGCTCCTTGCTGCAGTTATTTACACCTGACATCATCCATTTAAACAGCTGAACAATGCAATATTGACCATTGTTGTTCAAATGAAGGTTAGTGTTGCATTTGCACTTGATCTGCAGTTCCTCTGTGGTGTGGATCATACCCCTCCAAAAAGCTTGCACCTGTGCCACAGTCTCCTTTCCCTCCCATTTGCTATGATACTGAAGGGAATAAGTTACTATAATGGTTGCCTTGATATTGTTGAATTAGAAAAAGATTTGAAAATGGGAGTCCTTGAATTGAGAACATGAGACTGTAGTTACAAGTGCACTTGGAAATACATGATGACAAGAAATATACTAAATGGTTACTTCAAGTGACTTTGGAAAATGGAAAAAACATGGAAATGTTATCCAAGAGAGATAAATGGATGACTGCAGTTTGAGGACTGTATGCTTTAATGTTTAATGACTCATCTTTCTCTTGTTTTAAATGCAGCAATTCAATAAAAAGCTAGAGGTTCATGTAATCAGGTCTGTTTAAAGGGGCAAAATGGCACCTGAGCACTAGTGCACTTAGATTTTTTGAATTGCTAAGCTTGTGCCTGTTACATGGACTTGATACTTTTATGAAGCTGTAACTTTTTGTTTACACTGAAGGACAAAAAATAATTTAAAAGCCTTTATATGAGGTTGGTGGTGAGGATGCCCATAAAACTGATAACACTTTGTTTTAGCATTTTATAGTATTTTGGAACTCACTGAGTTACCTTATACAATTGCTTTTAATGACATTTTCAGCATTCTAGATTCTGTGTTTCAATTGACAGTCTCAGACAAATGTTCTCTTATGAGGAGTGATTTAAAATGCATAATCAATATAAAATAACTTTCAATATACTATTTGTACTCAAACTTCTCAAATGTACCCATTTTGTAGGAACATACCTATTTTCAGGCCTGATTTACCCCTGCAGATGATGTACCTATTTTTGTAGGTATATTCCTATTTTCTGGTTTGCTTTACCCCTTCATACAGTTTTCTGAATTCCTCTCATCACACATGACTTTTGAAGTCATCTACTTTACAAAAAATCACACTATATGACCAACATACCAGTAGCACCGATAATGTAAAGAAATGCAACACACATCTTAAATCCCCCCTTTATCAGAAGCAAAGATAAATGACCTTACATGGTAGAATTTTGCAATAAAGCTCATTAAAGTCTATAGATTTTGTACTGTCACTTTCATAACATGTTTATATTTTTCCATAATTCTTGGCACTCTGTTTTTTAAAAATATGTGTTTCAGAATAGTATGCCATATTCCTACTGGAAGTGGTAAGTGTTACGTGATATTTGGTATTCACATTTTATGCCAAGTAGATGTCCAGATATGTGGCTGGATATACTTATTTTTTGAGGGCCTTTGTACCTTTTTCAATGTCTGAAGGTTGAGAGGTGTGTTTATACTACTATATGTGTTGACAGTATCATGGCTTCATTGAATACATTTCATTTGCTCTTAAGGTAGGTAGGCACAAATATCAGTTCATAATTTTATGATGCACATGAAGCTTATACTATATTCAGATCAACTTCAGTTCTTCTGGGGATCGCTCTCCTATGAAATATTTTTCTAAATGATTTATTACATTATTCATAACATGATCTGAAATGAGGGTCCTTTTAAGACATACTTTATAAGTTTAAATGGTCTAGTAAAAGTTGTTGACTTTAGTGTAAAGGCCTGTGGGTCAGTTGTCTGACAAGATTCATTGCCATTAAATTTTATAAGGCGATTGCAGCAAATGAATCTGTGATCTAACTAGGTGCTGCGCTTGTCAGGGCAAGCTTATTCAGGCTTGTTTTGTGAGTTTTATTCATTTACTATTGATCTGACATAAAAATTTGTCTCAGTTTTTGCTGTTTCATATGTGTTAATCATGTATACTTACTGTTTCTGAATTTGGTGTTCTGTTTGCAAATGACAGGATGTATGTTACCCATGTGACAAGTGGTCAAGCATAACTGAGCAGTTTAGCAATGATACTTAAACGCTGTGTTTTTTGGTAATGGTGAGTATTTTGGTATTTCTATTTTTCCATTAATAAAGCTGTCATCTAGCAACATAACAGGCATAAGATTGCCTGTGATGTGACAAAGGCTTTTTGTAGTAATATGGGAGTTATTTTTGTCTCCTTTGTTAATTGCTTACATATTGGATGGGTGGATAAGAAGAATCTCTATTTAAAAAATTGATGTGTGGAATTAGGATGTACTGGTCCAGTTTAGTATCAGTGCTGTGGGATATGTGTTTATGGTGTAATGTTTCATAGTTCACTGTTATACAATGAGTAGTAATTGAATCGTCATTTATTGTACTGAGTTTTAATTTCAGTCTTCAGTGATAAGGATGAGATGGAATGAGATGGAAATGTCTTAATTAGTGTGCTGTTCTGGTTATGTAGTTCAGTATTCAGATTATGTTGAATTAGGTATTACATACCACCATATAGGATTAAATAGTGTTAATGTGGATGGCTGGATAACATGCTACATTTCCAAGGCTGATCAGATATGCAGTCATACATATAATATAAATATATATATAAACTAAGGCTGAATGTCAGTGGACCCTATCCTTTCTTCCACCCATTTTGTAATCTTATGAGAGTTGAGCTATTTAAAGGTATATGTTTAGTGGCTAGAGGGATGTAAACATATTGTTCATGTCAAGGGATTAGATTGAATGGATGGATAATACGTTGCCATATGTGAAGACTGCCTATTCAAGTTACACTGAATGATTTTTTTTCTCAAGTGCAAATAGGGGTGTTAATAATGAATTATTATTGAACAGTAAGACAACTTGAGAAATTAAAAATAGTTTCTGCAGTTTGTCAACAGTTCCTATTTTTGATACTGACAAAAACGAAAGGTGTCAGTGTCACAGATAAACAGCCTGCTCTAAGCTTCCTAACTTTCTTGATAAGACTTGATAATATTCTTAAATGTTACAAAACCCTTGCATTTACATTATTCAAAATATTATAGCAATAACCCACGCCTGGGTGTGGGTAATGCTGGATTTACCTACAGTTGGCATGGTTAGGTCACAAGGGCGAAGCGAACCCAGAAGTGGGTTATTGCTATTATACAATGACATTATTTAAGAAAAAAAATAATTACTTTTCTTAAATAATGGCATTGTATAATTCCTCCTTGCTGCCCTTCCGCAGTTGTCTGGTATTCTGCAGCAGTTTTGATGTACTACGCATGCGTATGCCTACGCAGTACATCAGAGCTGTGGGCAAAAGCAACGGAGAAAGCAAGATCTCCATTGCTTTTTACTGTTTCACTATGTTAAATGGGTTTAACATAGCAAAACAGCTTTAAAAAAAGCAACGGAGAATCTCTGTAACTTATTTTAAAGGTGTCTCGCTATGTTAAACCCATTTAACATAGCGAGACAGTTTTGAAAAAAGCAACGGAGAAAGCAAGATCTCCATTGCTTTTTACAAACTGTTTCACTATGTTAAATGGGTTTAACATAGCAAGACAGCCTTAAAATAAGTAACGGAGATCTCCGTTGCTTATTTTAAAGCTGTCTCGCTATGTTAAACCCATTTAACATAGCAAGACAGGTTTAAAAAAAAAAGCAACGGAGAAAGCAAGATCTCTGTTGCTTTTTGCACACTGTCTCGCTATATTAAAGGAGTTTAACATAGTGAGACAGCTTTAAAAAAAGCAACGGAGATTCTTCGTTGCTTTTTTAAAGCTGTCTCGCTATGTTAAACTCCTTTAACATAGCGAGACAGTGTTTTAAAAAAGACTTATACTAATGGAAAATGTCCGGGCGACCGGACCTTTTTCCATTAGTATAAGTCGATTTACAACGTGCACACTGACCAATCAGCGTGCACATTTTGGAATATTAATGGGGGGTCATGGTATAATTCACATTATCCCACTGCCTGTTATATTATTAAACTCTTCACCAGGTTGTTAGTTTCACTGTTTCAGTGACCTTCATGCCACCCCTGCATTTACAAGAAAAATGTATATATTTATGTTTTTCATCCACTTGCTGTTTTGTTCCCCTTGATATAACCCATTATTTCCCCTATGTGACCATCTGTATTTTATTTGTTGTTTTTTTATTTAAATATTTTATGACATTAGCTTTACTAGGGTGCCCCCTGAATTGTCTTGTTTCTTTGATCCATTAATACCTTCCTACATGGATTACAGTCTTTAAGAAACTTTTGAAATCATGTTATTTTTACTTTCATTTTGGCCTCATTATTAAAAATTTACACCTGTTTTCCAGTGTCACATGCCCTACCATTTTTTTATGTTACCATACACTAAGCACAACTGGGCCATTCAAAGGGTGACCTGGGTGTATTGTGTGGTTAAGTGGCTTACAGAGCGTCACTAATGGAGGCAAAGAAAATCTAAGTCAGTACTGCTGAATAAAGTTCATTAACACATCATAGACTTAATGCTCTGTGTTACTGCGGCAGTGGTGGTGCTGCGGTAGCGTTGTCGCCTCATAGCAAGATGTTGTTCCGTTCGATTCTCAGCTTTAGCGTCTTTTGTGTGGAGGCATACGTGAATGGGGCGTGCCTTCGTTGAAGGTTGTGCATCAGGGCTGGTAACCTGGTACATAAAAATCCACTACCAATCATTAGCGGACCGGAGTTCCACTGTGGTGACCCCTAACCGGGAAAAGCCGAAAGACACAAACAGTCTTAATGCTCTGTGTTCAGCTACCATTTTTGAATTCTGTCCCCCATAATCTCAATTGACTCTCCGTATGATAGGGTAATTTTACTGCCTCATTTATTACTTCTCTAGGACCATTGCGCTATTTGTTAGCCAACAACTAGTACCTTAGATGCTTCCTTAGTTGTAGACTGATTTTTGTCCCTCATCGGGCCTCTATTTGGGCCTCTTTCTCTGTATTCAGACTTGCCCTATCACACTTGATCCTAGATTGCCATGAATCACTCTGCTTTTTCACAAAGTCACAAGGCAAAACTGGCAGAGAGTCTTTTAGCTGTAACAGCTGCAAGATCTGCATTTCCTACTGACTTATTCTCAGGGCACAGCATTTACTCCTTTCTGGGTGAACTACTTTTTTAGTTCCCTGGTGACAACAGTGTTTCTATGTTTTTTTTCAGAGGGTACTAGGAAGAACTGCTGCCTGTGTGAACAGTTTTATATAAACTGCTTTTCAGTGAACAACTGCTCTATCTCAATCTACAGCATGTAACATTTGAGTTCCTCTGTAATTAGAACTCTTGATAAGTACAGTGTGTGCTGAACTCTCTTGACAAATACAGCATGCACATTTTCAGACCTATCTGCTGTATAATCAGTTTCTTAGTCTGTACTGCTGACAGTATCTCTGTTCCTAATCTGCCTCATACCTTATGTGCAGTTATCTGCATATCCTGTCTTTGTTTTGGTTTTCTTGGATATTCTAATTTCTTCCCACATTGCAAAGACATTTAGTAGGTGAATGGTGAATCAAAATTGTGCATAGCAGACTTATGTATGTGTGTTTGTATGAGTTTTATAAATGAAAGGCCTGGCTATCTTTTTCTGATATACTTCTATTCCCACCTTGCTCAGCAAACTTTGAGGATGGTGGTAGCTTGTTATGAGGTCACTATAGTAGCAGGATGTGACTGAAAAGGATTGATTGGAACCTGCATCAAGCAAAGCTCTCAAGAATCATATATTGTCAGGCAGTTCTCTTTTTTTAAGGATCAAGGATCGTGTGTAATAAAGGAGATGACATTTTTCATAGTGCTGAATGAAATTTAGAAGCATGACTTTTATTAGTTTATCATAGCCCATAACATGCAAACATTTAAAGCATTATTCTGCTAGATTCTACTCTTGTTCTGCACTTTCTTTGTTGAGATTTAATAACGTATAACACATCCACCTCACTTGTAACATATTTTGTCACACATTTTGGTGAAGAAAGACTGAGGTATGTTCTCTGGCCATAGTTCATATATGAAAAGAGCAAGCTTGTTTCATCCTGTGAATTGTACATACCACTGAAAGCATTACTCATGGTCCAACAGTTAGTCTGCATTTATACATCTCTGCCACAGTGAGATATGATAATCATTAAAATAAATAGTATTAAGCATCCTCTTCCCTTATTAATGATATCTTGCTTTTGTTTGATCCTGTGTTAGTTGGACAGTCTTCTACATTCAAGTATGCAACAATCTACACTGAGAGAATTAGTTGTTCAGTAAACAAAGTCACTGCTTATGGGCAATATTACCTATCCTTAAATAGTTGCATTATTGGAGATGTTTATAGAAAGGAAGGGGAGACAGGAGTTCAGCACTCATATGGGCATGTGGGAAACCTTTGCCGTACTGTAAAATGCTTTTTCAGTTTTTCATTCTTATTATAATAATTTCAGTGAGTTTTGCTTTCAAAAATTGGTGGTTAGAAAATTGATTTTGAGCTGAATTTCTGCCTATATTTTAAATATTGTAGATGAACATTTGCCGCTTTAACTTGCTCACTGCAGTTACACAAGCAGGATGCAGATAACATTGTTCCTCAAAGTCCAGCTTACTGTGTTAGAAAATTACTCACAAATGCCCTATTTGAAATGAAAGATTACCTTTTTTAATGTTTTAGTTTCATTTTTTTTCTGATAAGCATATATAAAATTACCAGTAGAGGCCAGGACAGTCCAAGGCAGGATAAATCTGCAAGTTTATATAATGATACACACCTATTATTTATGTGTTTATTTTTTCAGAGTATCTTGCACATTGCACTTTCAATGTATATTGTTATTATTCTTTCTGTGCCATCTGTAAATTCTTTTCTACATTGTAGTGTTGGAAAAGCAGCTCAGTGCTTAAAAAAAACTGTTATACTACTCTAGTGACTTTCTGTATCTTTTTTTTCTGTACTGTTGTTTTGTGCTATAATACATGTTCTACTCAGGGTCCTTTTATCTATCTTATTTTTTACCTTTGTTTTTGTCCCTCTGACCTCCTGTTTTTATTACCTACTGTGAGCTACTGACAGTCTTTGGTAGAGTTGGTTGTGGGATCTCCCACTTCTAACCCCTTCCCTCGTGCTGGTCATTTCTGAAATGTATACTATCCTACTTATCAATACATAGCCCATAATAGTGCACATCCCTTTCTTTCATTTATTCCAAGTCGATATTACTTATTGCACCCACTATCCCTTACTAAAGTCTAGTTTTACTCACTAATACCAGTATATAACCAATATATATTCTGGCTATAATGTTTTGGCTTTTTAACATGCGAGCATCTTAGCTCTATTAAAAACATTGTGCTTTTTTCTCACTAACACATAGTATAACTGGTAATTTTGTATATCTTTGCTTTTTATATGTGTAACTTTATTTGCCTGTATTTGTGATCCTAAAGATTTAATGTGTAACTTTATTTGCCTGTATTTGTGATCCTAAAGATTCAATAAAGTAAACTGTGTACTGTACTAAATTGCATATATCTGCTTTTATGCATGTACTCTCATTATACCGATGCTAAAATAGCATTCTTGTATTACTTTATGGAGCTTTTGTCCCCGGGCATACATTGAAAATGGGTTTTTGACCCAGTGGACTTTCCCAGTAAACAAATGTCAATAAATAAATAAATAAATAAAATTTTAAATATATCCACAGCCATGTTTTTATACCAGGCTACATACCTTCCTAACTAAATCCATCCCATGTGTAGCTGTGCTCTGCCATCTCTGCCCACCACTACAATAGTCCTTCTCAATCCTAGATAAGTAGAGGTCAGACTTTTCTTCATATGCTATCATTAGATTTGTTTTGTAATACTACTCACATTCTTAGATTCTACAACACTATGCCCAAAACCTACCAATCTTACATTACTTACTGTTTCCTTAAATGGCTAAAAGACCATTCCTTCCATTTTCCTACTGACCATAAAGCCAGTAAGTGTTGAATTTCTTGGATATTATGCCTTTTTATACAAATTTTAAACACTGCCTAGCTTTAGATAGCTAACATTTGATGTACAAATACAGTTCAGTTTTGCCGCTGCTGGTAATAATAATAATAACAATAATAAACAAAATAATACTTCTTGTTGTTGTGTCTTTCGGCTTTTCCCAGTTAGGGGTCGCCACAGCGGAACTCTGGTCCGCTAATGATTGGTAGTTGATTTTTACGTGCCGAGTTACCAGCCCTGATGCACAACCTTCAATGAAGGTACGCCCATTCATGCATGTCTCCACGCAGAAGACTCTCTAGCTGAGAATCGAACTGGACAGCGTCTAACTGTGAGGCGACAATGCTACCGCAGCACCACCACCGCGAATAAACAAAATAATAATAATACTAATAAACAAAATTATAATACTAAACAAAATAATAATAATTCATTATTATTATTATTATTATTATTATTATTATTATTACTATTTATAATGAAATACATGTTTGGTCCTTTAAATGCTCTTTCTATGTACTCTGCCTTATTCCCAGTACAGCCTTAACATTGACCAGTATTTTATTATTTAATCATTGTGGCCTTATCAACCCTATCTCAGACATGGATTAAACTTGATTCACCTCTTTAGAACTTTATTTTTGATAACTATGCTTTTTATAACAATGATAAACAGGAACAAAGAAGGGTAGTGGCTGACCTTCTTACTGAGCTTTCTGTCTAATCTGCCTAACCTTTTCCAAGTACTTCCTTGAATTTGTGCCATAACAGAGACCTGGTTCAAGGAAGCAGAAAGCACCCCTGCACTACCAGGCTATAACTCATTCCACACCTTTCGGCCCTAGTACTTGGACGAAGCTCCAAAGGCAGTGGTGTTTCCATATTCATAAAGGATGTGCACACTTCCAGAGTAGTAGCCCAACATAACTCATCCGAGATACTTCAGGTGCAGCTAACATTGGGTAAGACAGCAATTCAGGTTGTAGCCTGCTATAGGTCACCAACCATGTACCAAGACTCACACTCCACATTCCTAAGCACCCTGAAGAATATTAGGGTCCAACCTAACACTCTCATATTGGGTGACTTCAACTACCCCTCCATTAAATGAGAAAACTACTCATGTACCAATACACTTGCCCAACATTTCCTGGAATTCATTAATTCCAATGCCCTGGACAAGCTCATTCTTATCCCCACTTGAAGTAGCAACATCCTTGACCTGGTCATTACTAACATAGGCAATCATTGCTCTACACCGATAGTCAACCCCTCCCTGGTTAAATCTGACCAAAAACTAATCACCTTGGAACTCCACATCCCTCCCACCCCCACCCCCCCACCACCACAAAGGTAACCACCATGAAAAATTTCTCCAAAGCTAACTTTGGGCTCCTGAAAACAGAGGTGACTAACTTCACTGCACCCATGCAAATGGACATCAGTTGCATGACTGCTGAATCATACACCAATGAACTGTAAGAACACGTACACAAATGCATGGATCTCGCCATACCCAACAGAACCAAGATGCTCTCCTCCAAAAAAAGGAAGCCAATCTGGTGGTCCCCTGCCATAAACAAACTCTACAACAGAAGGAGGAAGCTGATATGGAATAAGGTGAAGTCCCAAGACTGGAAAAACTCCCTTATCAGCCTCAACAAAAAGCTGAGATCCTTCATCAAATCCTCTAAAGCTAGCTATGAAAACAGAATTGCAGCAGATAGTAAAAGAAAACTACAAGGCCTTCTATAGTTATGTAAAGAATCTCCACGGCAATACCCAGATTTGCCCTGAGCTACTGTACAATGACTGGCCGACAGATTCAGTGCCAACTTTACCCCTACCCCCCCAAGGGACCAGAATACCATTACATTGCTAGGCACCCAGTACTACTGCTGCACAGGTTAAACAGCACTGTCCAAGGCCAAGAATACAGCTTCTATGGGACCTGACAATATCCCTGTCTGTGTTCTACATGAAATACAGAGGGAACTGGCACCTCACCTGTGTGCCCTGTTCAGTCACAGCCTCACCTCAGGCTTTGTCCCTACCAAATGGTGCACTGCTACAGTTATCCCTCTCAACAAAGGAGGAGCAACTACAGACCCTGGGAACCATCACCCCATTAGCCTGATGAGTCTGATATGCAAAGGTATGGAACACATCATCACGGACCTAATAAACAAAGATATAGGTTCATGGGTTCATAGGTAGGTACTAGGCTATTGGCCCTAGGGCCTATATAAGCCTAGCCAAAAAAGTACCCTGGCTTTTGCCCCCCCAAGAAAATTATTTTCCTGTGCCCCTGTCGAGCAGAACCACAGAAGTAATCCCCGGGGTGAATTTCCTATTTCCCATCCAATCATCAAGATTTTTCTTGAAGAGTGATAATGAGGAGCTTTGTTTGGCATAGATAGGTAGTCTGTTCCAGAGTATGGGAAGTCTCTGGGACAGGGATCTATCCCTCCAGCATGTTCTGTTTATTGAGGTGAGAATATTTAGGTCCCTACAGCATGTAGCTCAGAGGGATTGGGATTTCTTTAAGTGGAGCATGTCCAACAGCTCTGGGTTTGAGATAGCTTTGTATGTTAGGCAGAGATCGCTTCTGAGTAGGCGATATGCGACAGAGTAAAGCTGGAGTTTTTTGAGATGGTCTGCGCAGGGCATCTGTTTGAGGCCAGTAATCCTTTTTGTGAGGTATTTCTGTGGCCCTTCCAGTTGTTGTAGATGTCTTGTGAGGTACATACCAAAAGGGGCATTGTATTCTATAATGGGTCTAATGAGTGATGAGTAGAGGGGAACAATGACCTCTTTTTTTCTGGATGAGAAACCTTTTGTGATGAGGTGTGCCACATAGAAGGATTTCCTGACTACTGTGATGATGTGATTATCAAAGGAGAGACTACTGTCCACCTATGTCCCAAGGTCTCTTATCACACTTTCAGTATTAAGTAGACTAGCACCTATGTGGTAGTTCATGGGTACAGAGTTTTTACCAAAGGGGATGACAATGCACTTTTTGGCATTGAGCTTCAGGCCATGGCTTTGACACCAGGCATCTGTCTCAGTAAGGCCCTTTTGTAAGATGTCCACATCGTTAGGAGTTTTGATTATGGCTCCTAGTTTGCAGTCATCTGCAAACTTCGTTAGCCATAACTTCTGTGTTAGCCTGTACTTCAGAGAATTAGATACCAAACAGGAGAGGACCCAGGACTGAACCCTGTGGTACTCCACTTGTCACTGGTCTGAAGTCGGATTTGGAGCCTGCTACTTTCACAGTGTAGGTTCTGTCCATGAGCCAGTTGGCAACCCATCTTGTGACATATGGATTTATACCTAGTTTAGGGAGTTTATCTATAATTCCAGAGTGAGGGGGGGTGGTGTCGAAAGCCTTGGCGAGATCTAGATAGGCTGTGTGAACCACCTTACCCTCATCTATGGCTTTGGTGACTGCTTCAAAGAAGTCTATCAGGTTTAGGAGACATGATCTGCCTTTTACAAACCTGAACTGGTTGGGGTCCAGAGTTTGGAGATTTCAAATCTCTTTGTTTATGAGTTCCATGATGATACATTGCATGGACTTGCAGACCAGGCTTGTCAGGCTAATGGGGCGGTAGTTCCCAGGGTCCATTGTGGCTCCCCCTTTGGGGAGTGGGATAACCATCATGGTGCAACATTCAGTGGGCACAAAGCCTGAGGTGAGGCTATGATTGAACATGGTACTTAGGTGGGGTGCCAGTTCATTCTGTAGTTCATGTAGAATGCAGCCTGGGATATTGTCAGGTCCCATGGATGCTGTGTTCTTGGCTTTGGAGAGTGTGTTTTTTACCTGTGCAGCCATGATTACAGGAACTTTGCATTTGTCTGGTATAGAGATGGGCCCTCTAGGGGGGTGGTTGTAAAGTTAGCACTAAACCTATCTGCCAGGATGTTGGCAATATCAGTTGGTTCTGTATATTTAGTGCCTTTGTGCTGTAACTCAGAGCAGACCTGAGTGTTGCCATTGGGATTCTTGACATAGCTATATAATGCTTTGTGGTTGTCTTTAAAGTCAGTGGCAATTTTGTTTTCGTAACTAGCTTTGGAGGATTTTATGAGGGATCTCAGCTTCTTACTGAGGCTGACCAGGGAGTTCCTCCAGTCATGGGATTTTACTCTTTTTTGCAACAGTTTCTTGCTTCTGTTGTAGAGTTTGTTTATGGCAGAGGACTACCAGACTGGCTTCCTTTTTTTTGGAGGATTACATCTTGGTTCTATTAGGGATAGCATGATTCATGCACTCATGTAAGTGCTTATAAAGTGCATTTGTGTAGGATCTCCAAACTGTGGATCCCACACAGGTTAGTTTTTTGAAGGGTAGATCATGCCTACTCAACTTGGTCAACTTCTTTGAGTCAGTCACCAGAACTGTGGATGAAGGCAAGGTGGTTCATACAGCCTACCTTGATCTGGCCAAGGCCTTTGATACCATTCCCCACTCACAAATCATAGTAAAACTGACCAAGCTTGGCATCAACCCCTATATCACTAGGTGGGTTGCAAACTAGCTCACAAGTAGAACCCACAGTGTGAAAGTAGCTGACTCCAAATCAGACTGCCGACCAGTCACAAGTGGAGTCCCACAGGGTTTGGTCCTGGGTCCTCTCCTGTTTGGTATTTACTTCTCTGAAGTCCAGGCCAACATGAAGGGACTCTGGCTGACAAAATTCACAGACAATTGCAAGTTGGGAGCTATTATTAACTCCCCAAGTGATGTTGACATCCTACAGAACGGCCTCACTGAGACCAATGACTGGTGTCAGAACCATGGCCTTAAGCTCAATGCCAAAAAATATGCCATCATCCCCTTTGGGAAAAAAACATTTCCCATGAATTACCCCATCAATGGTAGTCCACTGAACATAGAAGGCATTATAAGAGATCTAGGAACACAGGTTGACAGCAACCTCTCTTTTGACCACCACATTGCCACTGTCATCAGAAAGTCATTCTATGTGGCCTATCTCATTACTAAGGGTTTTGCATCCAAGAAGAAAGAGGTCATTGTCTACCTCTACCTTTCCCTCATTAGGCCAATCATTGAGTACAATGCCCTATTTGGCACGTACCTCACTAAACACCTGCAACAACTTGAGAAGCCACAAAGGTACCTCACAGAGAGGATCCTAGGCCTTAAACATTTGTCCTATATGGACAGATTAAAAAAAACTCCAACTATTCTCTGTCTCATATCGCCTACTAAGAGGTGATCTCTGCTTGACTTACATAGCCATGTCTGACCCAGCTCTGTTAGAAATGCTACAACTAAGAAATCCTAATCCCTCCATAGCACACACTCCACAGACATCAACCTCATTACCACAATCAACAGAACATGCTGGAGGGACAGTTTCATAACCCAGAGACTGCCCATGCTATGGAATAGACTTCTCATACATGCCAAGCAGAGCACCTCACTGGCCCTCTTCAAGAGAAATCTTCATGAGTGGATGGGAAATAGAAAATTCACCCCAGGGATCACTCCAGTGGCTTTACTCGACAGAAGCACTGGGAACTAAGGTCAGGTGGCACAATGCCTTGGTAAGCCTATGGGCTTGGCTTGTAAAGGCCCCAGGGCCATTAGCCTAGTACACACCTATGAACCTATATAAATCCTCAAGTTGGTCTGCAGCATAAGTAACCCTCAGTGGCTACACTAAATGTACATTGTTTGTTTCCACCTATCCCACACCCATCTGTGTTGACTCCTATCATTCTATTTTGAGTGTCTGATGCCACAGTGATTTAAACCTGTCCTTGTAATGCTCAAAGACACCATTCTCAGATTCTTCATAACAAGCAGCTGAAAATGATCCAGACTTCACACAAATGGAACAAACCTTTGCTCATGCAAATCTACTTTCTAGGAATCATTCACTTTGAATGCAATTAAGTCTCCTAACAAATGTCATGACACCTTTGTACATTTCAGTGCACTCAGTTATCACAGTCCATTAATCATTGCAGGTCCTATCAGCCCCCAGCTATTCTTCACAACAGTTTACACATAACAATCCTTACCAACAGACACTTTCATCCACTGTCTGGTTTCCTAAGGTTAAATTCACTCTTGTACTCTTTAATAAAAATAAATGTTCAGTACTTATCATAATCACAGATTTGAATGAGCAGGCCCATCTTTGGTAACAGCAAGACTACTGTCAGTCAAAAGGCATATTGTGTTTCCACTATAAATCATCAGCTTACAACAAGATGATGTTACAACCAGAAAATTACAACCAGTTATACGTTTATCTACACATAAAATATAATAAAAAGTGTTTTTAAAATGGGTAAGCCCTCCTGGACCCCAAGTGGAGGAATTCATCCCCCCATAACTCCTCCAACATACATATACTATGTTACACACATGGAGAAAAATAAAAATACAAGATTTGTGAATCATTGCCAAGTTATACACTACCATCAATGATTTTCACTGAAAAACTACAACTGATGGTGTGCAACTCAGCCAGCTATGACTGACAAGTTACAATGTTGTCCACTTGCAGCTCAGTAAAAATTAGAGAAGTTGCAGGCTGCTGTCTGTCTTATGCTTTCCCAAGCTACTAACTCATCCTCTTTTACAAATAAAGTTCTGTGCTCCAGGTATCTAGTGTACCATGTAAAGTGGCAATATTTCTTTTTTTATTTATTTTATTTTACATTTGTTGACCGGGATGATCCGACTGGACACATGTCCATTTTCAGCGGAGGCCCGGGGTGAAAAGCTCCACATTTACAGCAAATAACATACGAGATACAAAAGCAAATGTCATACTATTTACAAAGTTACATATTGTTACATTAATAGCACATAGGAGAAACAATATATAAAATCAGACCTCTTGACTGAATCAGCAAGAAGAGGCATATTAAAAAGGATGGATATGCTCATCCAGATTAATCATTAGGTAAATGTTAATAATAATAGTTATATCCAATATGAGGAGATCCACCCTCAACAACAGCAAAGACCCAGGCTCATCCTGTTGGATGGTCTCCCTCATATTAACATACATGTGATTATTCTGGTCCCAAAGAAACTTGGACCTATTGATCATCTTCTTAGTGTTTTGCAATTTTATTCAGAAAAGACCACATAGATGCTGCACAAATATCATCCAACGATGCATTATGGAAAATATCATGAGGGGTAGCTGCTGCTTGAAAATGTGCTGTAGGGTATGAAGGCATTGTCTTATTATATATATATTTGTTGTTTTTGTAGAACGTAATGCAAGCTGTTAATTATTTTGGCTATACTAATCACAGACAATTTGCAACCAAGATTGTATGTCAGAAAAAGATGCAAACAAATGAGAATCTTTCCTGACAGATTTTCTCCTGTCCACATAAAATCTGAGTTGTCTGATGGCATCCATGCAATTCAACAAATGTTCAGTTCTGTCTGAGTAATTAGATAAAAGTTCAAGAAAGTAATATGACTGGTCAAGGTGAAATTTGCTGGCTACTTTAGGCTTAAAAGCTAGATTTGTACACAAGTTGGAAACACTGTCGTTTTGGAAGAACAGTTAAGGAGGATAAACAGAAAAGGCTTTTAATTCTGAAATTCTTCTTACTGAAGTTACTATTAGTACAGTGAAAACAGTTTTCCAGGATAAGTATTTTATCTCCAGTGTAGACACTGGTGTGAAATTAGGAGTAAGCTTTCCTAAGACCGAATAAAGCTCTCACAGCAGAATAGGATCCTTTTGTTTAAATTAAATGAAGGTACCCTTCTGAAAGCATTTAAGACCTTTCTTGGAGCTTTGCTAGAAATTAGAAACAGCATCAAAACAGTTGTGAAAGTATAGATGATGCATGTGTTAAAATCTTGTAAGTGTTAAAAAGATCTAGTCCCTTGGGCGAAGATTCAAAGAAAAATATTTTGTTATACAAAAAAGACTGAAGCAGAAGGATCCTGTCAATGGATAAATTGCCATTCTATTGTACTGTGTCCAGCATGTATCCTATTGTAATGTTCACTGTAATTTCTAAGGATTTCAATATTGGGACCATGGATTCCCAAACAGCTAAATTTCTGCT
The DNA here is from genome assembly GCF_019279795.1 of Protopterus annectens. Classification (NCBI taxonomy): domain Eukaryota; kingdom Metazoa; phylum Chordata; order Ceratodontiformes; family Protopteridae; genus Protopterus; species Protopterus annectens. Next base: position 1,958,771,050 of record NC_056741.1, on the reverse strand, counting down.
TAATGAGGTGTAAGTAAGAAGCCAATCTCTCAAATATTTATTTATTTGCATTTCTTAACCAAGAAAGTCTGACTTGTTAAATTACCCTTTTAAGTGGAGGTCTGTAGAAAAAAGCTCCACAAAAAGAAACTATGAACTATTACATACATAGTGAAATACTTTTAAAATTTACAACTTCGGGTTTAGTACAATTACAACCAACAGATAGACAAAAGGATCCACAGACAGGTACTATCAACAACCTAGTTTATTGAAAGATTTGGCGCTTTTGTATAGATTATAACAGCGCTTCTTCAGAATCCATTGAAAATACTCACACATGCCTATTTTTATACTCCTCCTCAAAAAATCACGTTCTAAAAAAAAAATAACACATCATTTATCAAACAATTTCCTTCCATATTAAATAAGTAAATGCCATCCATAAAGGCATATATTATTCTAAAACTCAGTTAATTAATTCACTAATATAAAATAAAATAAGATAAAATCAAATGAAACATAAGGCTCCTAGATAAACCTTATATGACATGAGATGTTATGTGATCCTATCTCGCCTACATTCTGAATGATGGGTTCGGAGCCGATCCCTCGGCTCCGACTCGGCACGCTTATGCCAAAGAGCGAAGTCTCTTATTGGCTGAGCTTACTATATCCCAGGATGCACCACTACCAATCCCCCAGATCTCGTTTGCCGCTTCCCTGCGAAGACGTGGTCTCGAGCTGGCTGGGCTAAGTAGTTTATTAAACTAACTTTTCTGTCAGTTTTTTGCTGTTTTTGCTCACAAAAGCTGTTTTAACGGCTATCGCTAACTTTGTGTACGATTTGGGTTTTGAATTGTTGTGTGTGATTGGGTTCAGTTTGTTTTCGGCCCCCCCTCCATCCAGGGCCTTCCCGGACTGTTAACCTTTATACTTACAGGATCTCTAGTAATTATACAAATTGGTTAGAGTTACCTGTTCTTTTTACAGGAAGAGTTGGCATTTGTTATTACTGTAAGCTTTAAATTATCAGCAGTAAAAATTTAGTGTATTTTCCTGTCAGAGTGACTAGATTTGTGTATCATCATGTCTCAAACCCCTAGGCCTTCGGGCTTTAAAAAATGTTCGAAATGTGGGTTTAAAATGTCTATCACAGACGATCATTCGCTCTGTGTTTATTGTCTCGGGGCAAAGCACTTGCAGGAGTCATGCAGTGTATGTCACGCTTTTTCCTCAAGGGTCCTCCAGGAGAGGAAAAATAAATTGATTTTAAAGGGGTTAGTTAAACCCTCCTTTGAAGAAGCCTTGGCATCCTCTCCTGCTCCAACCAAAAAGAAAAGGGCTTCGGTTCCGACCAGTCCGTCGGACCCGACTGCCAAGAAACTTAGGCAGGCCTCTCCTTCGGCTCCAAAGACTTGTAGCCGAGGTTGAACGGTCTGCCTCGATGCCACCAGTATCGACTCCTCTGGCTTCGGAGCCGATGGCTGGGGCATCGAGAGGCGGGTCACCTTCGTCGGCTCCACTGCTCTCGGAGCCGACAAGGGTCGCCCGCTCAGACACTTCCTCCTCGGCGCCGAAGTCTACCTCGGCACCGATGGAATCTGCTGTGAGTATTCCCTCGGCGCCGATACTCATCGAGTCGCCTCGGAGCCGGTCCCCTAGCCCTTTGGGGCCGATGGAGAGGCCTTCTCGAACCCGTTCTGTTTCCTCTCGGTCTTCGAGGATGTCGGATTCTGATATTGACAGGGTGCTCCAAAGACTGTTCCAGTCCCCAGTCTTCCAAAATTTGTTTCAGTTCCGACCCAGCTGGTTTCGGAGCCGATGACCTTGGCCCACCCCGTTGCCATTCCTCCTCCGACCGCTTCGGCTCCGTCGGAGCAGGTGCTGTTGGAGCCGGTGGAGATTCTAGGGTCGGCTCCGACCCTTACTCCAACCCGGGCCTTCGGGTCCGAGTTTAGTACGCGGACTTCTTCAGCTGGACCCGGGGGTGATGTTTCGGGACCTATGCTTTCGGTTCCGAGCCTCCCCCTCGGTGCTTCGGCTGCGGGACTCCCGTCGGCTATCACGGCTCCGGAGTCCGGACACTCCCAGGATTCTGGGGGTCCGGCTTTCAGGGCCATGAGGAGTGCCTTGGCCAAGTCCTCTTCGGCCATCTCTCTGGTTTTACCAGCACCTTCCCTGGGCGTGGAGACTGGGTCTTTGGTTGTTCCCCTGTCCGTAGCCAGCGGAGCCCCGAGGCCTGAGGTTACCCCCAGTGGGGGTTCCCCTCCTGCTGAGGGTTCTGCGGAGTTAGCTGCAGAGGAACCCCCAAGGAAGAGATCGTGCAAGAGGAAGCACGTGGACTCCCCCGAGTCTATTACATCGGACACTGATATGGATGATGCGGAGGGGTCCCCGAAGTCGTCCTCGGATGATGTCTCATTTGCAGACATCTTAGAGATCCTCAAACAATGAGGCGGCTGGATATCCAACCCCCCCTCTGCTGACGAATCAGTGCTCCTCAAGGCCTTTGGGGCTCAGCCCTCCGCCTCCTGGGTGTCTCCGCCCTTCGACGAGCTTATGGATTTAGTTTGTCGAAGGGCGTGGGAACATCCAGATACCGTGGAACCAGTCCCTTCTCGTCCGAATAAATTCTTATCTGCTCCCCCCGAGAAGGAGTTCCTTACTAAAGGCGTGGCTGTAGATGCCATGGTGGTGGCATCTGCCACACAACAGGACGTGGCAGAGGCTTCAACGTCTATCCATCCTCCTAATAAGGAGTCTAGGAGTATGGATAGGTACGGGAAGCGCACCCTGACTTCAGCGGCCTTTTCCTTAAGATCTCTGAACTATTTGGCACATTTTACAAGGCTTCAGAGGGATCTGGTTAAGGAGTTGTCAGATTCCCTCTCGGGTAACCTACCTGAGCAGCTAGCCCAGTCGGTTAGCTCTCAGTTGGCTATCCTTACGTCAATTTCTAACTCGTCCATGAGGCTCATTTCCTATGCGGCCGAAGGGGCGGGTAGAGCGGCAGGCACAGGCGTGGCTCACGAGACAAGCCTGGCTCCGCTTGTGTCAGTTTGCGGAGGCCTTCAAGTCTTCCTTCGCCGACGCTCCCTTTGATGGGTCCTCATTGTTTGGACCCAAGGTGAAAGACACCCTTACCCGCTGTGAGCAAGAGGGAAAAACGTTATCTGCCGTAGGGGCCCGTTATTCCACTCCCTTTCGGCCTTACCCCAAGGCCAAAGGAGGGGGGAAAATGTGGTTCCTAAAATCTCGCAAGTTTTTCTCCCAACAGCAGGAAGATTCCCAGTCCAGAGGCAGAGGGTGGGGAAATTTTTCAGGGAGACGCCGTCCCAGAGGCGGCAGAGGGCCCCGCAATTCTGGAGACCGCGAGTCCTTTCGTGGCTCTTCAGCCTCCCACACGACATGAGGGATTGCCCGGCTGTGCTGCTCCGGAGCCAGTCGGGTGTCGTTTTGCCAAGCACCTAGAAGCCTGGGAGTCAATCACTCAGGACAGATGGGTGCTTCGGATCATTGCCGGAGGTTACACCATCCCATTCAAAGACTCACCCCCTCCGTCCAAGAGAATCCCGGACCCACCACCCAGTCAAAGGGAAATAGCAGCCGCAGAAGCTTTAAAGCTGCTAGAAAAAGGAGTCGTCCAACCGGTCCCCACAGACCAGATCGGATCAGGAAATTACTCCAGGTTCTTTTTAGTGCCAAAAAAGACAGGGGACCTGAGACCAATATTGGATCTCAGCAGACTGAACCAATCCGTACGAAATCCAGATTCGAATGGTCACGTTACAATCCATTCTCCCGTTGTTGGAGAAGGATGTTTGGATGTGCTCCATAGACCTCAAGGACGCCTATTATCACATACCGATACATCAGGCGTCCAGAAGGTATCTGCGCTTCAGCCTGGGAGTCAGTCATTACCAATTTTGTGCTCTGCCCTTTGGTCTCACCACAGCCCCAGGGTGTTCACCAAGTGTTTGGCAGTAGTGACGGCTCACCTGAGAAGTCTTGGATTCCAAGTGTTTCCCTATCTCGACGACTGGCTCCTGACTGCCACCACCAGGCATCTACTAATGGACAACCTCAAAGCCACCATCTCCTGGGTGTTTCCCTAGGGATTACATTCAATTGGTCAAAGTCTGTCTTGCTGCCCTCTCAACGATAAAATTTATAGGGGCAGAGATAGACTCAAGATTGATGCGCGTCTTTCTTCCTGCCGAAAGGATCCGAATCTTACAGGGCCAAGTTCAAGCTCTGATCTCGAGATCCAAAGCCCCAGCCAGGATGGTCCTACAGGTTTTAGGCTCAATGTCTGCCACGGTTCTTTTAGTTCCTCTAGCAAGATTACACATGAGGATTCTTCAGTGGCTCTTGTCAACTCAATGGTCCTTTCAGGATCTTCCCCTCAATCATCACATCATGATTACGGAAATATGCAAAAAGGACCTTCGCTGGTGGCTTCAGACATCCAACTTGGATCAGGGAAAACCCTTTGTTCTCCCCCCTCCAGTAGTTACCCTGACGACAGATGCCTCCCAGATAGGGTGGGGGGGGCATTGTCTGGGCAGGCTAGTTCAGGGCTCCTGGCTTCCGGACGAAGCTCTTCTCCACATCAATGTGTTGGAGATGAGGGCTGTTCTTCTATCCCTACAGGCCTTACACAAGTTTCTTCCTCAAGGCATCATCGCCATCCACACAGACAACATGTCGGTGGTTTGGTATCTGAACAAACAAGGAGGGACCAGATCGTATCCCCTCTGCAGAGAGGCCATGAGAGTGTGGGAATGGGCTGTAGCTACCAACCGCTTCTTGGTAGCGACCCACATCCCGGGAAAATCAAATGTATTGGCGGACAAATTAAGCAGGACAATTCTCTCTCCTCACGAATGGTCTCTAAACGGCTCAGTAGCAGCTCAGGTTTTCAAGAGATGGGGGACGCCGTGCTGCGACCTATTTGCAACGCCACAAAACACCAAGTGCCAGAAGTTCTTCTCCTTGATTCCACATCAGGAAGTATCAGCCATGGATGCTCTAGCACAACCTTGGCCAACAGGGCTACTTTATGCCTTTCCTCCAATTCCACTCCTTCCAAAAGTTATTCAAAAAGCTTCTCAACTGGGGTCTTCAATGATTCTGATTGCCCCATACTGGCCTCGTCAGATATGGTTTCCTTACCTGAAAAAGCATGCAGTGGACGATCCGTGGACCTTGGACCTGATCCCGGATTTGCTAATCCATCAGTCGGGACATTGGCATCAGTCCCTTCAATATCTAAAATTGACAGCTTGGCTCCTCCACTTCCAACCTTAGTTAGAAGGCACACACTAGACCCGGAAGTTGTTCACATTTTATCTTCGCCCACAAACCCACCACTAACAAATTGTACCTCAGTAAGTGGAAGAGGTTTGCTATCTGGGCTCAACTCAAGGGCTTAGACCCTATCACTGCTCCTGTCCCAGAGGTTTTGAAATTCTTAACATCCCTGTTTAATCAGGGATCTTCTGTCTCAACTATTAAAGTCCAACTAGCTGCTATCTCGAAATTCCATGAATCCACGGATCCTCCTTTGATGAGCAGCAGACTATGCAAAACGTTCATTAAAGGTGCCAGTCTGTTAAGACCACCAGTTTTTCATCCTGCACCTCCGTGGGATCTTGATTTGGTGCTTCGTGCATTAACATCCCCCCCTTTTGAACCGGCTGCTACATGCGAATTAAAATATCTGTCTTGGAAAACGGCATTCTTAGTGGCTATTACCTCCGCAAGGAGAGTCTCAGAGATTCAAGCCCTGTCTATTAAACCACCGTACTTGATTTTCCACAAGGATAGAGTATCACTTAGGCCTAATCCATCCTTTGTCCCCAAAGTCTGTTCTAGTTTCTGTCTTCAACAATCTCTAGAGCTACCAGTTTTCTTTCCAAAATTCTCTAATGAGGCAGAATATACTCTCCATAAATTGGATGTTCACAGACAATTACGCTTCTATTTAGACAGGACTCAGCAACTTCGTAAGTCAGACCAGTTGTTTGTGTCCTTCTCAGATAATAAATTGGGCCAAACCATTACAAAAGCTACAATCTCAAAATGGATCAGAGATTGCATAGCTCAGGCCTATTCTTCTTCAAATAAACATCTTACATCATCTATCAAAGCTCATTCTACCAGAGCTATGGCTACTTCTATAGCCTTTCATTCCAAGCTCGCTATTTCGGAAATTTGTGCTGCGGCTACTTGGTCCAACCCGCACACTTTCATTTCCCACTACAAATTGGATGTGGCATCTAAAGGATGAGCATCATTTGGTTCCACGGTACTCAGGAGTGTTTTCCAGTGAGCCACCCAGGATTCAGGTGCTAGGGACGCTGTCCCATCATTCAGAATGTAGGCGAGATAGGATCACATAACATCTTTTAGTTATGTACTCACCATAACTTCAGATGTTTGGGATCCATCTCGCCTACATTCCTGATACCCACCCTCCTTCCCCCTGCCTTGCAGATCAGAAGAGATTGAACGGTTTTGAGTTCAACTGTTTTTATCTTGTTCCATCTGACGATGTTATATAAGCAGGGTATGCGTGTGTGCATGTATGCGGACAAACTAGATCTGGGGGATTGGTAGTGGTGCATCCTGGGATATAGTAAGCTCAGCCAATAAGAGACTTCGCTCTTTGGCATAAGCGTGCCGAGTCGGAGCCGAGGGATCGGCTCCGAACCCATCATTCAGAATGTAGGCGAGATGGATCCCAAACATCTGAAGTTATGGTGAGTACATAACTAAAAGTTTCAAAGTACTGGAAATCGATACTAATTTATTTAAACCAGGTGGTGCATAGGCATTTAGTTTGAGGTGTCACAAGGTCTCTTTTTGTTCTATAAACTTAGCCCATGGCCCACCTAAGGGATTTTTAAACACAGTGTCCAAACCAAAAAATAAAAAGTCATGGTCAGGATATCTAGCTACATGTTTATACAATTAATTATTTTCTGCTTATTTTTAATACCATTTATGTGCTTGTAGATTCTATCCTTGAATCTTTGTGAAGTTTTCCCAATGTAATACCCTTCACATTTCTGACATATTGCTAAATAAATAAGACCCACAGTCCTACAATTACAATGGAAGGGAGTGTACACAGTCTGTTTGTTCACTTTTACAAAACCTGCTTCCATGCAGCTAGGTATCCTATCATGAATTTTTATTTTTTGGTTTGGACACTGTGTTTACAAATCCCTTAGGTGGCAATGGGTTAATTTTATAGAACAAAAATAGACCTTGTGGCAACTCAAACTAAATGCCTATGCACCACCTGGTTTAAATGAATTAGTATCAATTTCCAGTACTTTGAAACTCATGTCATATAAGGTTTAAATAGGAGCCTTATGTTTCATTTTATTTTATCTTATTTTATTTTATTTTACGTTAGTGAATTAATTATTAGTTGAGTTTTAAAATAATATATGGCTTTATGGATGGCATTTATTAATTTAATATGGAAGGAAATTGTTTGATGAATGATGTGTTATTGTTTTTATAGAACCTGTGATTTTTTGAGGAGGGGTATAAAAACAGGTACTTGTCAGTATTTTTAATGGATTCTGAAGAAGTCTTGTTATAACCTATACAGAAGTGCTAAATCCTTCAATAAACTGGGTTGTTGATAGGACCTGTCTGTGGATCCTTTTCTCTATCTGTGGGTTACTAGTTTCGTGCTTTGTGGAGACAATTGGTACAACTACAAGCATGCATTTGGTGAATACTCCGCTGGCTGAGGTGAGACCAAATCGAAGAATCCTGAACTGGTAATGTCTGGTTCCTACCTGGAAGCTAAGATCCTTTCCATGCTCCTTGGTAATATTTATGTGAAAGCAGGCATACTGAATGTCCAAACAACACAACTGATCTCCTTCTGACAGATATGAAAATGGACAAAGAGTGATCATCCTAGAGGTTTCTTTAGAAATGCATTAGATTATGCTGCTTAAGTTGAAACTGGGTCTGACATCCTTTGTCTTCACAGGAACAAAAAAGAAACTGCAGGAGTAACCTAACTCTTCCTGGCTTGGTTAGAACTCTTTGATGACTCTTTTTTTTTTTTGAAGTCAAGACCATTCCCATTGTTGCAGGTTGCTGATGGAGTGGAACATCATGTAAGGATATAAAGTAGGGCTGAGTAGAGCTGGCAGGAAGGGATTGTATTTTCTCTGGAAATTACTGTCCTTACTCACGTGTCCTACTAAACAGTCAGTCACACAAGCTGAAGAGAGAAGGTCAATCAGAAAAGGCCACAGGGTTTAGATTGCAGTTACCCTGATTGAGGACCACTACTCCCATGTTGTTTCTGATTATGTTTACCAATAAAGTGGGTGACCATTCTTGATACTACAAGAAAAGCTCTGTTTCTGTAAGGTCTCTGATTCTGCTGCAGTTGGCAGTCTAAACTGACATTTAATCCACTGTGTTCTTTGAAAGGGACATTTTGGCAGTTGAAGGCTGACACCTACATAAGTTATGGTCTTGCCTTTTTTCATCATGTTTTCCAGGTAAGAACAGTCCAAACTAAGTAGATCCACTATAGGGTGAGTTTATGAAGGTCTGTATTGTATCTCTAGCAAAATCATTTTACTGAAGTCAGATGTGATGCTGTATAGCTATGCTGGTTTCTGCAGCACTGGGTACTGGCCAAACCCTTAACAGACTTGAAAGCTATCCTCATATTGAGGTTCAAAATGGGGGATATATTTGCCAGTATTTTAGTTGGAATCTTGTTATATAGGGCATGTGATTTACATCCCTCATTTAAAGAAGTTGATGAGCTGTAAACCCACTTCACAGTCATGTCCATTACATTTGACTCCTTATTAGGGAGCTGGACAGTTCAGCTATGTAGCATGAGGCTTTCCACCATAACAAATAATTCAGCCTTTGGGGTCTATGACCAACAACTCAATGCTTAGAAGGCTGGAGGGCTGTCTCCTGTCTGCTTTGAACAGAAGTCACAATGTCATAGTTGCCCCCCCCCCCCTGTAGTAAGAGATAACCAAATTGACCATTTTTATCAATTGCTGATACCACATAGGCTGATGGCTTGGAATCCAGAAAGACTCCTAGATAGCATTCTGTAGACTGAAATCTGGTTCAGTAGACTTTCCCCTCTCTGTCTCATTATTTCTAAAATGTCTACAAACTTGGGGTTATCTTGGGGGGGGGGGTGGAAAATCAGTACCATCATCACCATCTGCATCTGGAATAGGAGAGTCAAGCAATAATCCATATACTTCCTCTTACATATGTTTCTATTGACTTGTAGGTGAATATTCAGGAAAAGATATACAAATGGGTCAATGACAAGATGCTACTGAGAGACTCTACACAAAGCCCTGAGATGAGGGACCAACAAATGACTGTAAAATAATGTCTGCAGGATGGATAAAGGCCAATGTTCAGGGCAAAGGAGGAGATATGGGAGGCACATACAGTGATGGTTGTTTTGACTGCATTGACTCCAGTGGCATTTAAAGGTCCAGTTCTGAAGGCAGTGGTACTGTTCATAGATCTGCTATCTGAATCAACACTAAAAGTATCTGCACACTGCTCAGTGCCAGAGGGTTAAATGTTGACAACAGGGCAAACAACCCATCAGCTCCAGCACTGCTGACACTGAAAGGATCAGCAATGCCAGTGGCATCATCAACATTGAAGATTTTGACTCTAAGCTGTAGTTCTGCAAATGAGACCATGATTGACACTGAAAGGTACTAAACTGTTAAAATCAGCACCTCATGGATTGAGTATGGCCTCCTTTTGACTGCTGCCAGCAAAAAAATAGTCTGGTGAGGAAAATTGTGATGGCTTTCCAAAAAGTGAATGACTGAAAAAATATATCTTAACCTGCTTTGAAATCTCTTTAAGGAGTAGAAACCTTCTTAATACCCTTTGAAGAGGCATCTGCAAACTTCTCAGAGTCTATCACTGGTCTTAAGCCATTTGCTCCAATCATATTGTTTATGCCTATAGCCCCATGTGAGCACTCCCAAATTTAAAAGCAAATGTTTCATTTTTCCTGAAGATAGAGATGCAGTCAACACCGCCATGTTCAGGGATTGTGTATTTTTTGCTGCATGCTGTAAAAAGTAGTAGGTCTCATTTGAAAAACAAGAAAAAAAGACATACTTTCATATCTTTTTCTGACTTTATCTGAAAGAGCCCTAAGTGCCCATTCCAATCTCATGCCACACACAGCTGTAATATTTAGTGGAATGATCATTCAGTTCCCCATCGATTCTGATGATTTGCAATTTACTAAAAAATAAAAGAAATGTCTTTTTATTCATTTTACAGGAGGACTTCCTATTGGTTGTGTTCTGTAGCCTGTTTCTGGATATTTGACCCACACAGTTGTCTCACAATCCAATTTGCTGGACTACAGATAACATCAGATTTAACTGCAGACTGGAAATTGGATTGGGAGGTATCTTTGCATCCTCTGAAGGAAATGATTGCATATGTGAATATTAATTAACTTCGGCTAACTTTCCTGAAGGGCCATTTTAAGCCTAGACAATAACTGAAGGTCAGAATCAAACCTTGCACCTTGTGTATAAGAGGTAAAGATTTTAAACATTATGCCAAACCCAAGTCTCGCCCTACTAAGTATTTGTTACATTAGTACAACTGTCAAATCAAGTCCAATTTAGAAGGTCATTCTTTAATTCTGGAATATAGATATAAGGAAAAAATCTCACATGTAATCAAACCAACACCCATCCCATGTTACTCAGTACTCTTCAATTGCTACTACAAGCTTCCTCAATTGCTACTAAAAGCTTCCTCCATTAAACTTATTGATCCCTTAGTGTCCATGTTTTGGGTATTGAAACATTTAACGGTCATGGTCTTTGCCAAGCTCTTCCTTTACTTTCTATTTTTCTGTCAGATGCAAGTGTTTCTCCACAATACGATCAATGTAGATAGACTAGAAAGCACCTAGAGTTATAATATGGAAAGCCAGATCCTCCATGGGGAAGACTATTTTGCTCCCTCATCTGGTATATGCTCTTCTGCTACTCTTTTTCTGACTCTGCTTCCAAAGTTTTCCATTTTCATATTATCCAAGTAAAATTTATTATTTAAGCTGACCTTTTGTGGCAGAAGAAAACCCATAACAACTTCAATGATGACAGACTAACTACTCAGGAACTGAATGAGCTGGTTGCTGAGGATAGGACTAACTGTACAGTGCTGGCTTATCTACTATGGGAGAAGTGAACCACCCAAATCACATCATGGCTAACATTCGGCAAAGGCAGATTTTTTGTAGCTTGTACCAATAAAGGCACAAATGTTCATGCCCACTAAGCTGTGCTTTCATTTATAGCAATTTTAACTCATGAGTGCATCTCAGGCTCCTTTGTTGGGCAAAAAGAGATGGGACTAAGTAAAACACTGATGGCTGTTTGGATGATAGCCAGTCATACACAAGCTTTTTAATAGATTTTTTCATAGATTTCATATACAATCCAAGGACATTACTTCTTATGACCATTCATGCCCTGCCAATACCTTCCATCAGGTCACACTCCCTTTCTTAGGTAGCAATTATAGGGTCTTAGGTAGATGGTGGGCATGCAGTGCAGGAGACCATTAAGCAGCCTAGCCAAGATTTGCAGTTGTCCAAAAGCACTGCCTGTTTAAGTGACTTCCTCAAAGCTACACATTTGACATCTTTGCTTTTGTACTCAACCATGTTTTTGAACTACTCTTCTCAGATAAAAAGTGAAAAATATAATTTGGTTAACTAAATGTGCTGAAGACTGCAAAGTGGTTAACATAACTGGATAAACAAAACATTTCAAATGTTTTGGCTTGTGCAGTAGTATAGATCCCATCTATGATGTCAGTAAATGCGGCATCATTAGATTTAGCTAAAAAAGCATAATTATGATTGCAAAATAAGTTGCAAAATCATAAATCAATGACACCAGTATTAAAGACCTTGGTGCAAAAACAGATTATAGACTAAACTTTCACATATGTGTATTTAATAATTTCAGTCTTTAGCACATCTATTTCTAAACCGCATATCCAGAGTTCACTATGCGACTTTATATGTCACTGATCTGACCCATTATTAAAAATAATTCTACTTGATGTCTGTTTCTAAAATATATCAGTGGGAGAGCTAACACTAGGTAAAGGAACCTAATGCTAAAAATAAATATCAATAACAGAAAATGTGCAGCATATGTCTGATGCAGTGGGCTTGATTCATTAACAGCTACAGCAAGTGCAGCTATTGTGTACACTGTGTGATGCACTGTGCACACAATAGCATGCTATTTTGTATTGATTAAAATGGCTATACACTTAGTATAGAGCCACCAAACATGTGTAAATGGCAAAATATATTAATGAAAGCATAATTAGTCAAATTACATGCTAATTAACCAATCCAACATGGCAGACCTATCCATGAAACTATAAAGCTATCATTCTCAGTAACTTCTTTGATGTTAGGCTTGCTCTCGTGTATTCCCCACAGCCACCACTCTGTGCCAGTGTAGCTATTTGCCCTGAAATCCAAAAACTCTTAGGATTGCAGCCACAATTATACTTAGGAAAAAAACATATTAGCAGTTGCTGCTGGCATTATAAAGCTGTATGCACAACAGGCTTTAATTAAAGTTACTTCTACTGCTGCCATCAGATCTCTGCCAAGAAAAAGAAGAATTTTTATACCCTGTTTAACTTAGCATGGACTGCATGATGTTAAAGATTGCACAGCTAAACCAGGTAGATAGGGAAAAAATACAGTAAAAATGCAGCCTCTTCTGCCTTCATCTGAGACACAAGGTAAGAATGGAACCTGTATGGAAAAATAAATAGCTAACTGCTTAGTCCCCTATGCAAGTAATTGTAAATCCATAAGATGAGACATTGGTCCTGTGTACAGTAATGTCAGTAATACTGTATGACTGCAGTGTCTGCAATATCCACCACCTATGGACTTCGCACAGTAATGAGCATCAAGTATTTAACTTTCCCACACATATATGCAACTGTAAGTACATTAAAAATGTGCAAAGGTCAGTGCACATTCATCACTTGCACAGAGTGGTGGTTGTGGACAATACATGAGGGCAAGTCTAACACCAAAGAAGTGACTGCGAATGATTGAACTGTAATGCAGTCTTGAAAGTTCTGTGGTGTGCACACTAGTGTTGTCTTCCTTGTCAGAACTACCATCAACAATTCTGTGGAAATTCTCAGCTGAGGTGTCAGTGAGCTCTGACCATATATAAAAACTTCTCCCACCACAGCAATATGTTTCCAGCCATTTTCACATGTCCTACATTTCACATACATTATTATGACACTAGCCCTATGACAGGTTTACTGATATGTATGGACAAAGGCTCAGACACCATTTACATAGTGGAACATCTGCCGCAGATATGGTCACAAGAGTACTCATCACCTCTGCTTCTTTCTAAGAGGAAGGATCCATGTTGACTTAGTGACTGGATGATAACTTAATTATCTGCAACACTGTATTGCATTTTATAGTGTGCAGATGTCTTGGGCACCATAGCCCTGTATGATTTGAAAGATAAAAGAAACGTATAATACACAATGAAGACAAAAACGATTGTTAACAAAACAAATATGTTTGTATTAATGCATGCATCCATAATGTACAAAATAATTTAAAAATTAAATCTCCATATTAGTACACGGAAGTAAACACAGCCCCCCCCCCAAAAAAAAAGTAAAGGAAATGTAAAGCAAGTGTGTGGATTATCTAAAGAGGACAATAGCTGTGTAACTGAGTAGTATATTGCAGCATTAACCAAAGCAATGTACACTTTTCAAGTGTAAATGGCCAAAAATATTCTTGGATGTCCAGTTGTGTGGAGAGTAGTCAGTTATATATCATATGCTTAGCCCATTTTTGGGCAACAAGTGTCAAACCCCATACCTTGCTAATATGTGATACAACATTCTTCTGCAAAAACTTGCCAGATGGTCATTGAAAATGTTCCATAATGTCATGTTACATTCTTCACAAACATTTGTCATGTATGAAATGACTGGTTCACATACCCATATCACCAGCAAAGGACAAATGATGCATAAACTAAAGCTACGGGAATATTGTGAAATGCAATGAATCAGTAAGTTTGAAATGCATTTTGTGAGAAAACAGCAACTTATCTTTGTATCAAGTTATTCATGACACTAGAAAACATGGCACAAGCAATTATCAGCATGCAGCTATCTGGATAAACAGTCTCCACTACCATGATACAATTTTCTTGCTAAACGATTACCTTGCTATAGTGCAGATTCAGTCCTATGAGCACTGTGAATATGCAAATGAGGTGTGAATTTATTAGCATTCATAAATTCCAAAATCTGCACTAAGAGCAGGGAATGTAAACATGGTCAGAAGACATACACAATTGCATGCACATGCCCTACCTTTGCAAGGATGAGCACCAAGCATTACCTGTTAAGTGCTTGCAATTGTGAATGATTAGTCTAACTGCAGTGCCAAACTGGAAGAGACTTACAAGAAATTTTGTGACTATCATTGACTAACGTAGGAGAGAAACATTCCTAACACTGACATGGAATTTTTATGACAACAATTTCTACCTCCAAATACAATATTATGTATGTAACCTAACCCAGCATGTCTTACTCAGGTCATGCAATTGCATGCATCTGAGATGTATTTACAAATACAAACACTGCCGTTTACATAGAAAAGTAGTCTGATGACAAAGTAAAGTTGTAGTCACACAGGCATCTTTTCAGCATTTCTACATTCCATATTAAATTAGTATATCTTTAATTACCATGTTAACAAGTAACAAAGTAACTTCTCCTGTGGGCATATAATCAGCAATGTTTAACATTTTATCTTTTTTCTCTTCTGGGTTCAGTTTTCAGGTGGTATAACTCAATCTTATCAGTATCTGATTACCAACATGCCACTTTTCCTTCAAACAACTATGATTATAACCAATATAAACCATATCAGGGTTTCACATTTGAACATGTCTAAATAGTTTAAGCATTACACATGTCAAAATCTCACTGCCATTTTCAACATCTTCTGTGCTTATTAATGTACTCAATGCCAATGTGAATGACATGGCATTGCTGTGCTTCCAATTGTGCAATTGCAGCTGGCAAGGCTGTGCATTTTTACACAGAAGCTGGTACATGTGAGATCAGAAATAGGCGTCAATTCAGATTCATATTTTTAGCTTGACTGCTGTAGACATGGCCAGTGATGATAGGGATGAAGATCCATTTACAGCACGGAGGTACGGTGTTGAGCAGTCCAGGATTTTTGTAGCACTCCTTGTGAAGTGCTAAAGCTGGAGGTTACTGGAATATACTGGGCTTGAGTATAAGGCTGCAGCTTGGAATACCTTAGGCCAAGGTTGTCTCCAGTGCAACTGTCATCCCATGCACTTTGGGAGTAATGTCATCACCACTACAGTGACATGAAGTGCATGAGGGACCTCTGTAGCTAATGAAATGATGAATTTAAGACTGCAAACACTCCCTCAGATGTGTAAGTATATTGCCCCATAGTCTGTCTATGATATGGCATTAATTAGCCAGCCAATGCAGTTATTCATTATGCTTTCATATATATTTGTTTTCTATTTGTAATGTACAGCTGCTGCAGAGATAGCAGAAACCCTTGAGGTGCATCTGGAGAGACTAACTTGTCTAAGAGGGGCAGGGTTAAGTTTGCATCAGTTCTGGTTGCAAGGCCCAGAAGTATTATCAGTCTATCACTGTATACCACCTTGAACAGTCATACCTTAACTTTAACATCAAACCTACATGCCGGATACAACATCTCTTGGTTATTACATTAGCCAATGAGTGCATCAAATTAATTATTTGTCAGTTCAATACCCAGAAAGAGATATTCAATTTTTTTACACACTAATATTTATAAGATATTTTAACTTCAATACTGTATGCAATTAACAATGCAATGTTTGCATAAGTAGTTATTACATTAGAAAGCAGACTCTGAAATGGCACAGTGTAATACACAGTTCTATTAGTCATATAATACCATTGTGATTGACTAATTTTATGACACATTTGTGCCTTCCAATCATATCTAGATGTGGCCATGGCGTACTTATATATTTCTCATAATGATTTATACACTATAAATGTTTACTATTTCTGTGCAATCATCCCAGAATTAAGTGGCAGGAATGCTTAATTGATAATCCAGTGGAAAATGTAAATCTTAGCAGAGAAGGATTTCATTATGTGGGGCAAGCACAGTGTTTTTATGTTGGCCTATCCAAACATATGCATACATTCCAAAATCTGTGATCCACTGTACCACTTGTTCCAAACAATGAAGTTTTACTAATGACAAAAGTGCTTTTTCAGATTGTTAAAGTCATACTTTTCCTCTGCTTCTTGTGACTTATACTGTGCTCTTTAGATTGTGTAACTATATAGGTAGGAGGTTCAAATCCCCACCATGGGGAACTTGTGTATGTGGCTGCAATATCAGATAAATGTAGCTTCCTGAACAGACATGCTTCCAGTCTGTGAAAATTTGACCTAGTCAAATGTTCCACCAACCCATTATTCCAGTTTTAGCACAAACGTCTCTGCACAAAAGTGATGAGGTCATCCTGTCAAAAATGCAAACTATCCCCATAAGAATCCGATTTCTCCTGTAGCATTTGCAGCTAATACTGTATTCTCTAGATTGTGCAACTGGTTAGGTAGGTGGTTCAAATCTGATGGTGGTGAACCAATGGGTCTATGTGGCTCTAGTGTTATCAAAGTAAAGCTTCAACAATATATGTGCTGTGTCCACTTCCACTCAGGAGAAAAGTTTAATTTTGTACACAGCTCCCTCTGAATTTTATCTCACTTTTAACACAAACTTCTTCTCTGCAACATAGTGAAGAGATCATCCTGTCAAACGTGCACTCTCTTCCCTTATGAGTCAGACTTGTCTGGAGAAGCTTGTGGCTAACACTTTGTTCTCTCAGTTGTATAATTGGCTAGGAGGTTCAAATCTCATAGTAAGGAACTTGTGCGTGTGTGTGTGGCTTCAAAGTCAGATATGTATATCTTCCTGAATGGACACATTGCATCAACTTCCAGTAAGATGTAAATTTTAACATAGGAGGGTATGCACCCCTCTCCTTATCACACTTTTATCACAAACACCTTCTCTCCATCACACTAATGAGGTCAGCATGTCAAATTTGCACACTGTGCCCTTACAACTCAGACATCTCCTGTGGTGTTTGCAGCTAATTAAGTGGTATAAACATTTTGTAAAAAGATAGGTAAGGGGGTCTACTCCAACACTGTGATTGTGTGTACTGTCATGTACAATTGTGTCTGTGATAAAACTTGCAATTTGGACACATATTTTCACTAGCAGAGGATTACCCTGTAGATTTGTATTAGCCACAGGCAATACCCAGTTTTGGAAACACAATACTTTTATCATGCTATCAAAAATGAACCACATCAAAGTAGTCATATGATTCACCCTGTGATGTGGCTGTTGATACTGTGTTGTCTAGTCTTTGTACAGAGGAAGGAGGTGTTAATCTAACAGTGTTGGTCTACTGTCCATGGGTGTTTGTCATGCTGTGCAGTGAAGCCTACTAAGGCATGTAGTATGTGTAGATGTGTAGTGTTCCTGTGCACTTTAGCTACCTTTATACATTTTAGAAGAACATCATTGTATGAAAGAATGGTGGTGTCATCCATTTAAATGTGCACTGTCAAAATTGCAAAAGATCATCTCATGTGGCATGCAGGATTCAGGCAGTGTTCTATACCTTGTGATCACAGGTAGTGTGTTCAAATCCAGCCATTACTCCTTGGACTTGTATCAGTATGTCTGTGAATGTGCAGGTGGGTAATAATGTTGTCAGCCAGCTATCTGATATGTAATTTTATGGCTGAGGGTTCTTATTACAATGATGCACGAACCAAAAAGAAAAGATAAAACTGAAGACCACAGACGAAGAATCCACCTAAAACACCAGTTTATTTCACCTCTAGCGCTTCAACAACCGCCTTCAAGGAGTATAAAACATCACATAACTTACACAGTTTATATACCCTAATACATCTAACAATTAAACAAGCAGACTAAACCAATTAATCAATGAACATTAAAAAATACTTAATACTACTTTCTCATCAGATAAGAAGCCTCCAGTTACATTCCACATTCAGACCCTGAGGAAATAAAGTGTCATATTTCAAAATGAAAATACTTTCTTTATATAACAACTTCTTTTTATACAAATCATCAGAAAATACACCCTTCATAATATGTTCTAAGATAGTGGCTTGTAACCCATTTGGATTAGAATTGTGAGCCAGCATAACATGTTTAGCTACAGGGCTATCTTCTTTATTATTTATAATATTCCTGACATGCTCCTGCAGTCTAGTTTTAAACTTCCTTTTACTTTCTCCTATATATACAAGGTTACACGGACATTACAAAGCATAAATAATACCTTCAGTATTACAGCTATATATATTTTAACCTCAAATACATGGCCATTTATATACTTAAAAGGTGGAACAATATAATGACATACATTGCAATGCCCAAAGGGTGAAGTTCCTAGTCTCTGCATAGTCCTATATTGCAATGTCTCAGTGGGATATTTAAATTTATTATGTACCAAGATATCTTTTAAATTCCTACCTCTACGAAATGAAATGCCTAAAGACCTAGACAATAAATTTTTTAGGTCCATTGATCTAAACAAAAAATGCCAGTAGTGTTTAACAATATCTATTAAAACATCACTGAAAACACTATATGTAGAGACAAAACAAACTAGTCTTTTCTCTTGATATCTAACATCTAACTTATACCCCTTACTTCCATACTTATAAGTACCAACTTTATGTTGTTCATTAATAACCTTATCCATAGCTGTTTGAATACTAGCTTCACTATAGCCCCTCAATCTAAACATCTCACTAGTCACACTAATTTCTTTAAAGAAGTCCATGTCAGTATTACATAGACGTCTAAGTCTCATACATTCCCCATAGGGCAAGGAGACCAAAGTATGAACTGGATGACAGCTAGTCCCCATCAAATACTGATTACTATCAGCAAATGTTCTATGCAGAGATATACGTAAAGTATTGCTGTCCTCCAAAATCAGATGCATGAATAAAAAAGTTATATCTTTGCCCACCTGTATGCCATCAAAGGAAAATCCAAATCTATTATGTTGCATAACTTCTATAAACTGACCAACATAAGATATCCCACCTTTACAAATAAAAACAAGATCATCTATAAAACGAAAATAAGTAACTACATATTTTGAAAAAAAATCTATATGATATAACCAGTCTAACTCATACAAACCCATCATCAGGTTGGCATACATGGGGGCAAAAGATGCCCCCATGGCAGTGACCTTGATTTGTCTGTATATTTGTTCATTAAATATAAAAAAATTATTATTCAAACAAAATTCCAGTATTTCAATAATATAATACGTTACTGGACTATCACCCAAAAAATATTTTACTGCTTCTAGTCCAAACTGACACTGTATGTTAGTATACAAACTAACAACGTCAACACTTATAAAAAACATATCTGCACTCCATTGAATTTTAGATAATTTTTCCAAAAAATCAAAACTATCCCTAATATAACTAGGTAACTTTATTACATAAGGGAATAAATATTCTTGCAAAAATTTCCCAATTTTAGATAAAAAATATTTTTGAGCAGATACAATAGGCCTACCAGGTGGGTCAACCCTACTTTTATGAATTTTTGGAAGACAATAAAATAAAGCCAACTCACTGTCATTAGTTTTAAACTTTTTATCTTTGTCATTTTGTGAAAAATATTTGACCTCACTCCCTTAGATATAAGGGTGTCAAAATCATTCATAGCATTAATATATTCATTTGTATTACTCTTAACATAGGTATTGGTATCATCCAGATGTGTCATACACATTTTATAATACTGAGCAACATTCATCACCACTATCTTACCACCTTTATCAGATGTATTAGGGTATATAAACTGTGCAAGTTATGTGATGTCTTATTACAATGATGTCTGCTCATTTTTCAGGCAGAAGTGCTTTACTGGATAATAATGATGCCATAGGATGTTAATTGGCTTTCCCATAATAACTACTAAGGCTTTTCCTGTGGTATGAGGACATGAGGCTAAGTTCTGTATGCCATTGCCTTAGTAAGGCATGTGTTCAAATTTGTGATTATCCACAAATTGTACCTGATTTCCATTCTCATGTGACAGTGATGACTGTATTCTGTATAATGCGTGCCTGGGTATACCTAGCAGCAGGCAATGATTTTTGAGAAACATGTATATGAATAGTTTATAATGACAGACACAAATATCCTTTGCAGCAATAACATGATGTCATGGCTTCAAAAAACAAAATATCTCACACTTGTACCAGTGGCACTGTGCTACAGTCATTCTTCCCAAAACATGTAGCTGATGTTATCACATAGTCAGGTATTCAAAGCCCACACTGGCTGGCTGCAAGTATTACATGTCCTAATGATGTTTAGCATGAATTAAATAAAAATATGTATACACTATGTGCAAACATGGTTCAGCGTTCCTTAGATCCTCTGAATCTTCCTATAGACATCAAATTAAAACATCTGAATATTGTAATTTATAAACTATTCTCTCTGGCATACAAAATTATTTAAATCATACCGCCAAACCTGAACAGATACAATGGCCATTGAAAGGCAAGGACATCTAGCCAAAAGTCTGAACATCTAATTTTCATACAATTTGAATGCCAAATAGCACCCAAATGTTTCCACTTCCAGTAGAAATGTGGGATTATACTCAGTAACACATGTTTAAAAAACTGAGAGTGACAAAAATTATGGAAAAATATAACCACATTATCAACTAGATAATGTAAAATATGTAGACTTAAATGAATTGTTTTTCAAATTTCTACCATACAGGTCATTTATTTTTGCTTCAAAAAAAGGGAGATTTGTGAGTCCTTTTTTTTTTACATTTTTATTTATTTTGCTTTACTTAATGGTTTTTTTAATTAGGTTTAGGTAAAAAGCCCATTTTCAGTGGAGGCCTAGGAAGAAAACCTCCAACAAATTACAAACATTTTTAAACAGACATTCAGTAATAAATTTGAACAGACATTAATTAATACATAACAATTACACATTCATTTGCTTATTAGATTACATTCATATGAAATAAAGGGAACTATTACAGTATAAAAGATGGATGCTTATGCATTAGTTGATGGTGAACACTGAACATTTGAAGAGGTATTTTAATGGATATGTTAAATAGATAATAGATTATGTGATTAATGTATAAAAATTCAAAGAAATGTGGGTTAGGGAATGAGCTAGGTAGGGCAGAAAATGTTAATATTGTAGTTATGAGGTGGAGTAAAAAGCAGTTTTACAGCAAATTATATATATGACTATCATAATATTTGTATTAGAAATATAGTGGTAGAGGTAAGCAGTGTCACAAAACTATGTATATGGCTGGGAGATGTTAGTAAAATTGTTCATATATTGATTGAAGACTAGTTGTGGGTCATAAGATTTTAAATTAAGAGAAACAGTTTAACAATATGGTATGCTGAAGATAACAGTGGCATTTATCACGGAGATATATAAGAGTAGATCCACTGAGTTGACAGACATTTTTTATTTTATTTTATTTAACATCTGTTTACTGGGAAAGTCCAACTTGGAACAATGCCAATCTTTAGCGGAGGCCAGAGGAGAAATGCTCCAGACCCATGTCTTTGTAATTTTAATTGTGTTTTAAATGAGTTTGCATTCTGAATAGATTTGATTGGCAGTGGGATGTGATTCCATAGTTTGGCACTGTTATTTGAATGTAAAAAGTCACTTGTAGTATTAGATGATTTGGTTATAGTGATTAGTATTTTTCGATAGAGAGTAAAGTTCTATTAGAGGAGTAGTGCTGTATTTTGTTAAGAGCTGTGCAATGTTCTGGCCTATAGAAAAGTGTATGTATTGTAATTGTAATTAGCTGAGAAAGAGCTTGGTGATATGGAAGTTCTAATCAGTTTAATTCTCTCAGGGCTAGGCAATGGTGTGTTCCGTTTACTGCATATCTGGCTGTTATATTATAACATTGCTCAAATTTGCACAGTTGTGAGACTTGCAGGTTACTGAAGATTGGGCAGCATAGAGAAGATATGGTAGTAAGAAAGTAGAGACTTTGTGTTCTGGCTATGTCAGTGTGATAGGTTTTGGTTCTGTATAAGATACCTAGTTGTTGATGATTTTTTTTAACCATGTGTGACACATGGTTGAATTTCAATTTATCATCTATGATGACACCCACTAATGTTGTGTAGTTTACTTGTTCCATCATGGTGTTGTTGACAGAGACAGTAATGAATACTGTTGTTTTAACTGAGGTGTGTTTGGGGGTAAAGAGCAGGGATTTAAAATTTTTAGTGTTTCGTACTAGTTATGAAATATTTAGACATGGTAGTTGTGAATTATTTAGTCATATTTCAGTCAATAAGGACTGTTGTGTAAGGTTTTGAAGCACAGAGAGAGATTTGGCAGAGCAGATCAGGGTCAAATCATCTGCTTATTGAACTATGGTAACATTCTTTCTAGCAGTTCGGAGGTTGTTGATGAAGATGTTGAAAAGTATGGAGCTTTGTATATATCCTTGTGGGACACCAATAGTTACAGGCAAGAAAATGGAGAAGTATTTTTTTTTCCATTTCAATGCTTGTACTCTATTTGAAAATAGCTGTGGAACTACTGCAGTGAAAAGTTAGTGTGCCCTAAGGATGAGAGTTTATGTTAGAGTTTTTGGTGGGAGAAAGTCTCAAAAGCTTTTGATAAATCTAGGAAGATGATGGAAACTAGGCTTCCAAAAAGCAGTAGTTGTGCTGTGATGAGGATGGAAGCCATGGTGAGTTGCAGACAGAAGCTGGTTATCTTTTAGATAGTTGAGAAGTTGCATATGAATACATTTTTCTAATATTTTTGATAGGGGAGATAAAATGACAATTGGCCTATAGTTTGAAAGATTTGTACTTTTTACACCCTTCTGCAATGGAATAGTGATTTTTTTCCATAATGAAGGGATTTTATTTTCAGATATGGATTGATTTATCAGAATTCAAACTGAATATACAATAGTCTCAGCTGCTATTTTAAGATATTCACCAAGTAATTTGTAAAGGGCAGTTCTAGTAGGTTTTAATTTTTTGAGGAATTTTTTTTGATGGTATTTGTGGGAACTCTGTTAATTTCTCCAAATATTTTGGGTTTCTAATACCATGATGGAAATGGACCCCATTCCTAAGTCAAAGTACAATTAAAGTTCATGAAATTAGTATTGTTTCAATCTTTGATGTCAGCCAAAAGTGCTCTTCGCAGCACCCGTAGTGTTCCCAGTAATGACTCCTTCTGCAATTCGTATGGAGTTACATGTATTGGTAACATACCTAAATATGGTTGTAGATTATTTTTTATAAGACATGTTGCTCCTACTACTCTTAGAACTATTTGGGTATCTTTCTTCCACATTGCTCTTATTTCTGTCTGCAAATCTTGATATTTTATGACTTTACATCTCTCTGTACACAAGACACTGTAGTCAATGGGTGTAGTAATTTCAATGATTAATGCTACTTTTGTCTTCTTTCCATGGACCACTATAGCTGGTTTTCTCACATCTATCTTTTGAACTGTTGGTAATGGGTGATCTCATGTTATAAAGACTTCATCATTTTCTATGATGCTTTCTGTGTTTTCAGCCACATTAATACCATAATGTTTGCACAATCCCACGTGCAACAGTCTTGCCACATTATTATGCCTTTCAGTATACAATCCTTCTGCCATTAGTATGTCACAACCAGTAATAAGATATATGACTGTTTTCAATTCTGTTTTACAAAACCTACATTTGTCTGTTTCTCCCAACTGTTCAATGGACTTTGTAAACCAACGTCTATGTAGCCCACTATCTTGGGCTGCAATATTAACCTTTCATCGTTTGGTTTGAATTCACCTCTCTGTAACCATTCCTGTGTTTAATCCTGATCAACATGAGGTTCTTTTAGAAGTTTTTTATACTTGCAACTATATTTATACATTTTCTATATTTCTTGCCTTCTCATCTGATCCTTCACCTTATATTCTTTCTTTTGTTTTTGGCACATTCAGTTGCTGCCTGATTTTTATTTACTTCTGGTTTCATTTCCATTCCTGCTTGACACCGATATGCTTCTGCTAGACTAAGCAGAGAAGTTGTCTTAGATTTATTATCTTATCTATATGAGCTATATAGTTTTGACAAAGAAAAGATGCAAGGTCTTTATGCTTTATTGTTTTCTAGCAGCCAAATTATAGTCATGGCCTAATCTGTTAAGTAGACAGCTTAAAGGGTTAAGTGCAAGACAGAATAGCAGCGGTGACAAGAATTCACCCTGGAATATCCCCCTTTGAATTTTTATCCCTGGAATAATAATTTGTCCTTTATCATGGCTTAATTGCAAAGTGGTTTGCCACTGTTTCATTGTCACTGTAATGTTGTTGATCAGTGAAGGGTGTATCTTATACATTTTAAGCACTCTTTTATCAATGAATGTGGGATACTATCAAATGCTTTTTTGTAATCAGTCCATAACATACTTAGATTCTTCCCCTTTTTACAGTTATCCATTATGAATCTATTTAGCAACAGATGATCCTTTGTTCCATATGACTTTATTTTATTACCCTTTTGTTCTATTGCCATGATTGAATTTTCTTCTAAATGACAATAAACTCTGTCAACATCAATTCCAGTATATAGTTTATACATTGTCGGAAGGCAAGTTATTGGTCTATAATTTTTAGGATAACTTGCAGGTTCACTCTTAAGTAGGAGCATTGTTTTTTCTGTTGTTAAGCAGGTTGGTGTCTGTTCAGGGTACACATATAAATAGTTCTTACTCATGGCTAAATCTTCAAGCAAAGATGTTAATACTTTTAAGCAGAAGTTAGGTACTGTACATGGCCCTGGGGGTTTCCAAATGGAAGCTTTTCTTAACTTTATCTCAAACTCTCTGTTAACTCATCCCATTTCATATCTTGTACCTTTGAACTCCTTATTCTTTCTTTTACTTCTTCTCTCCGTCTCCCATCTTTGTTATGTTCAACAGGATCTTCACAGATATTTCTCTAAAATGTATCTATTTCTTCTTTTTTGTTTGGTATTTCAATTTCTTTTGCCTTGTTTCCCAATTCTCTATAGAACTTTTTGGGATCATCAAGAAATTGCTTATTTTGTACTTTTTCTTTATATTTACTGTGTATTTCTGCCTATGTTGAGATTTTTAGTTTATTATTTGCAATAGTGCAAGATAGATCCGGATCTGTTATAATACTGTGCATTGCTTTTATCATGTCTGTCTTTCTGAGAATTTTTTTTGATCTGTTCTCTCTTCTATACTCTTCTAACAGTGACACTTCATGCCTTAATTGCTATATAGGTTTCTCTATTTGATACTTCCATGATGGTATTTGATTTCTCCCCTTCCTTTCCCTTACTACTCTGTGTTCTTCTGGTAGAATTCTATCTGTTATAATAGCTAGTCTGAAAAGGGGTACTACCCGATTCCCCATTGCTTGTTGATTTTCCACATGATTGAGGTAATCACTACAATATCTGAGGCATGGTGGTTTATCCAAACATGGACTTCAGATATCTTGTTCCATATGCTGTGGAGGTTTATGTTATAAGGGTGAAGACCTGTTTTATTTGATGGACGTAGGAAGTTAGCTGGGAAGGTATTATTGGGAATACTGAGGGAGCTCAGGGTATGGTGTTTTGGGACAACCTGATCTGGATGAATGTTACTACATTAACTTAATATATGGTGAAAAAGATAGCAGTAGAATATGGATTTATAAATACTGATGAAATTGAGAGTTGGTATTCTTGATGCTGAGTTTATTTATTTGTATATTTATCCTTTGATCAGTCCCACTAGGCTTGTGACCTCTTTTCAGAGGAGTCTGAGGTCGTATTTGTACTGCTGGGGGAAATTTGGCCAGAGCATTCAGGAAAACTCTTTTGAGCTGCTGCATGTTGATGAAGGGCTTCTACAGCAGCAAGAAAGAGGTCTAAGAGAAACAGTAGCATGGAAGAGGAGATAAAAGCCATGTAGAGACTGGGGGTTAGAAAATGAGAATATGGAGAAAAAATTGAACTAAATGGATCATCAGAATGTAGATAAAGACACCTATGTGGTGGATGATACACATGAACATTGTTTAGCTAAATCAATGGAGAATGAGATAATCATATCCATTGGAGTGGTGTAGGTAATTGAACTGGCATCAAGAGGGCTTGCAGATGACATTCTGTTGAAAACAGTCAAGCAGGATGATCCCAGTGGCAGTTTCTACTGTTTCATTGAATGAGATGGCAGATTTTTAGAAGTGCTGCGGATGGATGTGGGGACGGTACCAGATGATGTGGCAACAGAGAATGCAGCAATTAAAATCTATGTAGCAGTGAAAGAAAGTAAAAGAGGAAAGCAGCAACAAACTGAGGAGACTGGTTTTATGACAGCAGAGAATATAGTTAAAAGTTATGCACCAGTGATAGGTATAAAAGGAGGGCAGCAAGAAACTGTAAGTAAAACGTTTTTTAAAAAGAAGAGAAGGCTGACTGAGAGAATAAGAACATAACACGATTCTGTGATAGACAGATATTTGTGATCCTTAGGTATTTCAGGTGTGCATACTCAGAGGACAGCAAACATAGGTGAGGCCTTTATTGCCTCATGAGTGAAACATAAAGCTTTTGGCAGTTTAGGGAGCTGGACAGTATCATGAAAGCCATGCATGGTGTCCCTCTCTCTCTCCTGCCATGTTGGAGAAGCACATGTGCTCATCCAGATGTAGCAACAATTTTTTGAGGAACATCTTGTCTCCCCTGCTTGTCTCTGAAAAGTCCAAATAGTTATAATGGAAAGATCTGCACATACTGGAGTATCTTGTGATATAAGAAGTCCATGTATTCCTAAGGTTTTAGATTGTAGGCCATAAAGGTCAACCAATACTTGTATAATATCATTGTTGACTCTAAAATATTCCATTACCTGCTGATATGTCAGTTGACGTATCACTCTTTGCTGGTGCAGAATCTGTTGCCATTTGTGTGGTGTGTATATAACACCAGTAGGTGACCTTTGTCCACTCTAACTAAATGCTGATGAATAATAGCTGCCACTTCTTCAAGCATTTTTGCTGTGGCTATACTATATTTGTCAGTGTGCTTTTTGATCCTCAGATGCAAGTGTCTGCTCCCCTGCATGCTTGATTACTATGAATCACAACCTGCTTTCCCTGTTCCACAGTTGCATGCTATTATGCACTCATTAGATTGTGCTACTTTGTTTGTAAGTCATTGTGAACGCATTTGCATGTCACTGTATACTCTTAGCTGTCTTCTTAGGATGTTTCCCTAGACCACTGTTAGGTTTTATGAATCACTACCCAACTGCAAGTCCTAGATTTTGGTTCAAGAGCAGGATGCCTGTTTCACAATTTGACTATGATTACTGTCCAGGCTGTCAGCAAAAGTCGCATGAAGCTTCCCTAGTAGAAGAAGTTTTTCAAAGTATCATAAATCATTGAATTTGCAATGTACTGAACCAAAAAAAAAAAACAGAAAAAAAAAAAAAAACGAGAGGAAAAACTAAGAACCAAAATGCTCAAGATAGTCTGAGAATAACAGTTGGGCTGAACAAATATGAAGTAAATATGGAATTATGTTAGAAATTTCTTTTAAAGAATGTTGAGTGTTTTCATCCCTGTAAAATGGAACTACCAGAAAATAATTAAAACCATTTTTAAATAAGTAATTAAAAAAAAACATGACACAAAAGAATGAATGGCATTTCAGGACAAACAATTAATTAAGCATTTAAAGAAATAGTCTGTTAATCCATAAGAATACCTTGTGAAGACAGTGTCCTGATCCAGCAATCAAGGAGCCTCAATCCTCACCACTAACACCAGGGAGGTCGTATCCTAGAAGACAGGAAAGGATAACTAATACACGCAGTAAAGTACAATTTCCCTTAAGTGCACACAGAGATCACAGTCAGTCTGGGGCTGGTTGCTCCTTTGCTCATAGTTATAAGATCCAGGTCTCAGTCTAGCTGGGCAAGCTAAACCCTCCAGTACCCTCTCTGTCCAACCAGTGCTTCTTGTCCCTGCCAAGTAGCTGACACAACACACACACACTTTGAGATAAGTATTTATACAACTTCACAGACACTCCTGGGAAAGGCTGACACAGATTCTCCAGCTGTGCCCCTTTACCCAGACCATACAGTAGTAATCCCTGCCACCACCCAGCTAATAATATCAGCTACTAAAAGGCCCTTAAAAGGGCGTACAATTATTGCTGTGCAATATTATAATCCAATGGTAGCATGACTAACAGTCAAGGCTTACTTTAGAGTGGCCTATTACAATAACCTCTATAAATATGCAATGTACTGTAGAGCTTATCTCTACACAAACAAGCCACAGGTAGAAGGTTTTAAAAATATTTAATAGTAAATAATTAAAACACAAGACAAAACTACTACATCACAGAGATATCTAAGAGTTCAGAGATCACACAGAAACTTAAAATAATACAGTAGGACAGATCTGATTTCAAAGAAAAATACCTAATTCATCTTTACTAGCTTTAACTATTCCTACAAGAAATCACAATGCTAAAAACCTACATGTGAGCTTAGGCAGAGTGCTGAGTTAGATATCCAAGATCAAAAATGCTCAAAGTCTTTTGTGAGAAATAGTATTTAAACATTACTAACAAACATGTTTGCTGGGTCCCTCCCAAATTACATCATGTTGACACTTAGGTTTTCCCAGGCAAACAAACTGCATTATTTAGCAATCTAACACCTGCTCAGAAACTTACAATAATAGAAGACATTTCACATGTATATTCAAACAGAAACCAGAGCAGTAATGCACATGTAAATTCTGGTCATAAACTTTAGCCTTAAAACAATGGGCATGAAACCTTCATCCAGCAGCAGTGGAGCTGAATTCTAACATGAAAGGGTCACAACATGCTTCACTGGGCCAGTAGAGAGCATTGTTGTCAGATATTTTGCAGTTCCACATTTCACAGTATTCTTTTACATTCAAGAAAACATGCCTGTATTTTACATTTATTTACAAATGCCAAAATTATATATCAAATGCTATTTGACTTGGCTGGCAGCCTTTGCCCATCTCTCCCCAATTGTCACATACCTTTACAATAAATTATACTGCTAATAAATACAATGTCAAATCCATGGCATAAAAATATAAAATATGAAAATAATATTGTTACAACTTGGATGCACACATCTTTAATATACTGCTAAGTGAAACCATGTCAAATTTGGTAAAACTTGTTCCAATACAAAAAATAAAAATAAATTATTATCTATGCAGAACAGATTGTGTTTATATACAACATTATCATTTTTTTAAAAATCATAATGTTCATAAATGCGTTTTTAATGCTCATTCAGTTTTGCCAACATAGAAATAGTGGTAGAAATCACAAAAAGCAAGATGCACCCACTCTAGTAGAGTTACAACCACAAGTATGATGTAGCTTGAATTCAGACTGATAACATTTCAGTTTTAAAGTTTGACCAACATAAATGTGTTTACATAGAGGACAAGATCAACATTTTAACATCCCTTTGGGTAACTTTGTAGAACTAATGGATTAAAGTGCCTCTTGTAAACAAGCTGGCAACCATTGCCTGGATGCTGTGGACAGAATCATATTTAATAATTTTCAATATTTTATATTTTTAAGCCATGGATATGACATTGTATTTATTAGTGATAAAATTTATTGTGGATGGTGTATTCTTATGGATTAACAAACTGTTTCTTTAAATGTTTAATTAATCATTTGTCCTGAAATGTCATTTGTTGTCTTGTGTATTATGTTTTTTAAAATTACTTATTTAAGCATGGTTTTAACTATTTTCTGGCAGTTCTGAAGAAGTCCTGTTTTATAGGGACAAAAGTGCTTAACGTTATTTAAAATAAATTTTTACCATTACTTCCACATTTGTTTGGGTATTTGTTTAGCTCTGTTGTTATTCTCGGACTACCCTGAGCATTTTGGTTCTAAATTTTCAAGGCAACTAAGCTATATGACCATTTACACTTTCTGGGACTACCTTGAGCATTTTGGTTCTGAATTTGCAAGGCAACTAGGCTATGTGGCCATTTATACTTAGTTAGTACCCAACCTTAGACCTTATCTCCATTTTCAAGGAGTGCTATGCTAGACATACTCAGGGGAGGGGGGGTTATGAATACTCAGGCAATTGTCAAATCCTTCTTAAATCAATATAGTCCATCTCACTCCTTGATTTAGAGATGGAGTTTATTCCAGGGAAGGGGTAGTCACTGTGTGACAAGTCTGTCTCTCTATCATGATTTGATTATTTGCTGACACAGGTTCAGACCTTCAATTTCAGTATTTGCAGTACTGGTTGATTTGTGGGGAAATAAGAGGTCTTGGACTGCCGGCTCTCTAATGGTCCAGAAAGCAAGGCACACTTCACCCCAAGGAGTCTGCAGAACACTAAATACAGTGACAAGGCGTCCAGCCTCTCTCAAGAAAGATTAGGTCCTTTATAATTTTTTTACTTTGTATTTACCTGTTTTTAGGCTTCTAGCCTCTCTCTCAAGAGATCAGGTCCTATACATTTTTTCTTTTGTCTTTACCTGTTTTCAGATTTATTGAAGAATTTCTGCAGTTTTGTAATTGTTACAGTGAACTAACTTCAGTTAATGAGTTTCACTTTGCTGTCCTCATCTCACAGAAAATGCTGATATCTCATTTGAAATTATTATTGCTACTTATGATAATGTTGCTTGTTATATGTTTATGGTTATTTGTTGATTTGGCAATTGTTACTAGTACTTTTTAAATGGGGTAATCCTTATGGGCAACTAGAATAAAAAAAATAAATTAAATAAATAAATATGGTGTATCCAGGTAAGTATTAGAACTATTTGCAAGACTGAAAGTATTTTCATGTTTGTGGACAGAAAGGCTGCATATTGTTAGTTAGTTAACTGTGCCAATAGTTGTAGAGAATTTCTTGTCAGTAAACTACTAAGCTAGGTATACTGAGATGATGCTTATTATGAAAGATGGAAAAAATGGTGATGATGATGGATAGGACTGTTCCATCCCCTCAGAATTCAACACAACACAAAACAAACAGCTTTTATCCAAGGCTGCTCATAGCCTCAATATAACCCAAGTGTGGTATCACATGGAAAAAGTGGCCTGGAAGAAAACCAGTGTACTGATAAAGTTGTGACTGCAGAAATTTAAATCAGGACCTAAAAGTGATTGATTTAAGCTGTAAAAATATATTATTTTTTGTGAGTTTATGAAAAATAGTGCATTGCTGTACTTAGTACTAGTTTATCACATTATAATGTTGAACTTTTTGCTCAAGATAATATGTTTTCAAAATAATAAACAAACCAGAAGCCTGTGATTATAAATACTACACATCTTTTTTTTTTCCAAAGTGTATTAGTATACACTGAGATGCAGCAAAATGAAACTGGGAAATTTCAGCAATAATGATACAGATTTGTTAAGTCAAATCATATTTATTGAGTACTTTCACAGTATTTATGGATTCACATTAAATTTTCTTTACTGATTACATTAGGAATATTTTTTTCAGAGCTTCAATGAGCTTTAAATGAAAACAAAACAAACTGAATCAAAAACATAATCATTACTTACGTATGACAGCAGTATGTCTGTATTATATGGCCATGAATTCCAATAATATGGAATAGCTACCGAAAATAAATATCAACCACTGAAAATGAAGTCATTATTTGTCTTTTAGGACCAGACCATTAAAAAAGTACCTAAACAAAGCATTTAATTTTTTAAGCAGATAGTCATTTTGTTACAAAAACAAAAGGATGAATATTGATTTTAGTTATTAAGATCATATTATGTTTTGTCCCATATCAACATGACTGCTTTCACTTTTTAATACATGTCAAAAATCAGTGTCTGGTTTAACTTCTGTAAAGTGTACACCATATCCATCACATCTTCATATCCATCTGATATCTAATTTTCTACTCTCCAGGTACACACGGTTCCTTGAAGAGTTTCTTACAACAGCTGAGCTCTACTTCATGCTGGGACACTATGTCCATTACTACATCTTTACCGACAGACCTAAAGATATTCCTAATATTAACCTGAAAACAAACCGATTTCTTCATATCATAAGATCAGAAACTTATGAACGCTGGCAGGATATTTTATTTAATAGGATGAAAAACATCCAGATTCTGATAGAAGAATATTTATCTAAAGAGGTTGATTACTTGGTTTCTACTGATGTTGACATGAAATTTGATGAACATATAGGAATAGAGGTTCTGGGGAATCTGGCTGCTACAATTCACCCTGGCTACTATTCTTCAGACCGTACTGACTTTCCATATGAGCGGAGGCAAACTTCTGAAGCCTATATTCCAATGGATGAAGGGGATTTTTACTACTCAGCAGCGTTCTACGCTGGAACAGTTCAAGAAATGTATCTGCTTGCCAAAACTTGTGCTGAAGCCATTGAGAAAGATAAAGAAAAAGGTATTGAGGCAGTGTGGCATGAAGAAAGCCACTTCAACAAATACTTGTTGTATTATAAACCCACCAAAGTACTTTCTCCTGAATACACTTGGAATTATCCTGTGGAAAATCTACAGGTTGTGAAGAAAAAACGGTTCATTACTGTCCCAAAAAACAATGAAGAAGTTCGATATTAGAGCAACGTATTTTGGCCAGTATTGATGTTAAGGAATAATACTTGTTAATTAGTTCATCAGCTTAACAACCAGCAGGTAGAAAAACGTTTTTTTTTTAAGTTTAGGAAAACAATCTGCAGCAACAGTCCATTTATCGAACGAAATTATGTATTTTATTAAAGGATCGAGGTACTCTACATAAATAGGAAAGCAAAAAAAAAAAAAAAAAATTCTAATACCAAGGATTGCAATAAAGTCTCAACAAAGCTGTTAAAATTATAAATTCACATTGACAATGGAAAAAAGCAAAGCTCAAGATATAAATGTTGCTATCCAAATAAAGAACACATATTGTAACAACTTAGTTTTGACAGGAAAGATGCAATCATGATTTTTAGTAGTACATAGAACTTCAGCTTTTCCCATGCTGTACTAGTTTTAGGAAAAAGGTTTGGGGGAGTGAAGTGTTTTACAGATTTGAAAGCTGAAAGAACAGTGCAGCCACATGCACAGTGGCTAGAAACAAACTGTACCTCTGATAGGCTAACAGCTTTAGAAGCTGTAAAATACTTCATCCTGGCATTTTTGTGTGGCAGTGAGAAGTGCTTTGCATCTTTCAAAATTGTTTTAGAGTCTTTCAGCAGTTTTGTGTTAGCCACTGTGTATGATCTAGCATGAGGATAAAGCACAACAGAACTGAAAGGTGTACATTACAAAAGTTATGCACAGCTTTAACATCAGAGAAGTACATACTTTTTTTTCCAGATTTTGGAGCATAACCACTATGCGCCATATGGCAGTTAGCACAAAGGACTAAGGCTCTGCGCTCTTAATGAGCTGCTTCTTGTGGCTGGGGTACAGGGTTTGAGTCCTTCCACCTTCTTTTTCTCAACTTTACTCATTGTTTAAAGTGCGCTTATGATTCTGTATATACTATATCCAGGGTTGTTACCACTGGTACTGTGTTGAGGAGGTTTCCCTGGCTACATTCTCAAAACATCCTAGAATATGTACAAATGAAATTTTAAATTCATCCTTTGATAGAGATTAAGTTTTTGGTCCCTCTGCTGCAAAGGTTATCAAAAAATGTGATGAGAAGGGTAAGCTGATACAGGGAATCTCTCAGATTTTCAGCCATCCTTCTCAAAATTTTCCAAGAGTTTTTCTGCTCCCTCGTCCAATTCTGAAAAGGAACAAAAAAACAGTCTCAGCAAAATGCTGATAATCAGACATTTTAAAAATCAGTGTCAGGGAGGTTTCAAAAGGAAAGCAGGAACCCCCCCCCCTCAAATCAAAGGGCAATTAACTAAGTCAGAATTACTATGTAAGGGACCTTGCCCCAGTACCACCCTGGCAGTCCCTTAACCCTTCCAGAAAGTCTGAACCTCCATTTCTCTCTATGGCAACAGATTATTTCAGCCAAATGGGCTCTGAGACTGATTCAGCAGTTTTACAGATGGTAGCAGGAAGACATACCTCCATTCTATGAGAACTATTCCACATATACCACACCAAAGTCCTCTGTTTCCTCCCATTCAACCGCACATGCCCTTAGGGCATAACAGAAAAAGTTTCTCCTTCCTGGTGGGAAAGATTTCATTTTTTTTTTTTATTATTTAAGAATGTTTCTGGTGCCAGAAATGCCTAGAAACTAGTTCTGGACCTTTCTTTCTTAAATAGTTTAGGTTTAGGTTAGTGTCAGTTTTAAAATGCTTCTAATTTGAGTTTTATGAGAACCTTAGGTTTAAAAGATGCTTAACATCACATTACTATCCATCCAGACGTCAAACATTTCTTAAGGTTTTATGTGTCTGGATCACATTATTAGTTCTGTGTATTTCCCTTTGGGATATTCACTGCTCTAAAAGTGTTAACAAAGTGCCTAGCTCCACTTATAGCCCATTGCAGGCTACAGGGTACCCACATTTCTTCATATTTAGATAACTTGCTTATCTTTGCAGAGTCTTTTCAAAATGTCAGGAATCTTTCATTTGGGTTAGAAATCTCCTATGTAGGCTGGGATTGCAAGAGAAAATTCAGAATTATTTTCTGACTCCATCAAACACATGATTGTGTTCCTTGAGTGCTAGACACCTCAGTACAAAGGGATTTTCTTCCACAGGGAAAACACATGTGCTATATATGATTTATTCCAGGATTTTTAACTCAGACTTCGGTGACTTTAAGGAATACAGCATGATTCTGGGTCTCATGACATCTGTGATTCTCATGATACCTCTGGCAAGACTCCATATAAACCAGGCAGAAAACAAACTGAAGAAATACAGATGAAACACAAATGGAAGACCCAAGGAAACAAACTGCTGTGGATAAAATCCATAAGAACTTTAATCCCGTAGCCTTTTAAAATAAAAACTTGTTTAAAACAATGTAAGATGTTTCATTGTTTTAAACAAGTTTTTTTTTTTTAAAGGCTACTGGAAAGATTATATGAGAAAGATACAGCGGTATCTGAATTTTTCTGCTCCCAGCATTAACACCCTTTATGTTTTCAAATACCAGTTCTGGGATTTTTGAGAAAAGAAATCACTTGGTGGAGACAACAAATATCCCTGAATCTATATCTCCCCTTCTTTCCTCCTTCTCCAAAGCAGTCAGTCACCACAGACACCTCAAACTTTGTTTGGTGAGCAGTGTCAAGAGTGATAAATGTGCAAGGTGTCTTGGACAACAAAGACAGACAAGCACATAAATATAAGAGAGAAATGCTTGCCCTTCTCATGGCACTCAACTCATTGAATCACCTTGGTTCACCAGGAACACTTCAAGTTATTGTGAAGAATACCATAGTGATATGGTACATAAACAAGCAAGGAGAAAACAGGTCTTACACCTTATGCAGACTGGCCTTGTTAACATGGGATATAGCATTACAACAAAATCTTACTATATAGGCATCTTACATTCCATCAAAGCAAACTGTGTGAGAGACAAGCTGAGCAGTACAAAAGAAGACACTCACAAATGGAAGCTAGACTGGGAGTTTTCCAAGTTTTGACCCATCTGTGAGGAGTTCCTCAAGGAGAACTTTGTGGCTCCTCACTGAACAATCAGCTGGCAAAATTCTGCTCCAGCACTCCATGCAAGAAGGCCTGAAGACATATACCTTTTTTTTCTTTGACAGGTATGTTCCTGAATGCTTTCCACCCTTTTGCTGATACCGAGGGTACTTCTGAAGATTCAGACTGAATCCCTCAAGATCATTGTGGTGACTGTATTCTTGTCCAGCCAGCAGTGGTTCTTCATTCTTTTGGAAATGGCCAGGTGCGATTACCAAAAGCTTCCTCGCAGACTGGATCTACTCACACAAGATCAGGGGTGTTTTATGGATTCCAACCCCAAACAACCTTGACTGACCACCTGGATGATAGGGTATTAATACTTTTTAGGCACCTTTTACTGAGGATGTGCAGTAGGTGCTAATGGAAGCAAGAAAGCCATCTACTAGAAAATCATATATTAGCTAATAGAAAAGGTTTTCTAATTGGTGCCACTGCCAACAACATATCCAGCACCTATTCAGGGCTAGCGTTTCTCTACTTTTACAATATTTGCATGAGTTACTTTGCTATGACCTGTCTTAATTCTCTGTTAAGGTTCATTTGATTTGAATCTCAGCATGTCTGCTCATGAATTCCCTTCTTTCAAGGCATTCTCACTTCAAAAATGTTTTTCAAAGGAGCTTTGCATAATAGACCTCAAAGAAAACTGGTGGCTCCTGCTTGGGATCTTAATTTTGTGTATGGGAAGCTAACGCTTGCTCCACTTGAACCTGCTCATCTAGCTGACTTGAGGTTCTGAACATGGAAACAGTTTATATAGCATTATGAGCACATACTCTGGGGTATTTCGACACTTTTATGAATTGCATGTCTCTGGTACATATTTTTTCAAGTAAGACCATTACGCAAATGGGGACCATTTTAAGCATTAGTCACACATATTTTTACTGTGCTGTTTTTTTTTTGAGGGTTAGTTTCATTAAGTAAATTAATCCTATTTGCATTACAACACTCTTGTTATGCTTTTAATTTCAGGTCACCTATAAAATTGTAAGATACAATACAACAGTAAACATTTAGATGAAGATAGTAAAAAGAAAGTCGCAGAAAAAACTGCATACATACCTATAAGGATATCATCAAAATCAGACATCCATGCTCCCTCATATCTTAGATTCATATAAGGTCAGGGTTCTCATACACTTATGGCTATAAACTACATTTCTCTATGTTTACCACCAAACTGCATATATATTGAATATGTTTAATGCCACAGTGTATGTATATTGCTTAGATCTATCCTAACTAATGTTTTGTCTCTATATGAATACCCAAGTAGCAATATGCTTAACTCTCTGTTATATTGCTGTCATTGTAACAAATACTGTACTTCCCCTTTACCATGATGTTGCTGTTATGCGTACTTATCATAAATCCATGTTCATCAAAATATTCTCTAATTGCATGAGCTCTATTGTTTATTTTTGTCTTGTTTCAATGCCAGCATGATCACCTGCGCATTTAAATCTCCACATGAGGTAAACAAGCCACTGGAAAGTCCAAGTCTTTGTAATTATGTGCAAGCAACCTAAATATATGTTGTTGCAGTTGTCAGGTAGGGCATTTTATTCTTCCACTCCCTCCCTATCAAGCCTCCACAGCCAGATTATTTGCTTACCTCTTTGTTCTCCTTAGAGAGAGCATAGTATATTCACTCTTGTTGAACTGAGATTCAAGTAACTAAAGTAGAAAAAGATGAGTCATTGATTGTTAAAGCACCAACTACTCCTGTGGTACAGAGAGAGGGAGATTTTGAATTGTATTGCTGTTTGTGGAAGTGCAACTAGTTTTGATATGCAATATTTTATTTCACAATGGATTACATTCTGGCCTAGAATGATAATTTATGTCATGATTAATATTATTATTACTATTATTATTATTATGGATTATCTTTTGCATTTGGAAGTAGATTATATAGTGAGATGTTCTTCAAGAAATAATTAACACATTTAATGATTTTATTTAAACATATCTTTTCATTGCTTTCAAAAAGTTAATTCTTGGTCTAAAACTAGTGGTTCTGCATTTCTCCCTGAGCTCCCACATAATGTGAAACTTCAAAGTGTAAGTGACAAATATTAAAATTTAGATATTTTTTTCTGTTTTGTGATTTTCATTAAAAGCAATAATTATAATTTCTGTGTATTGACTATAGTCGCAATCAGTCCATGTTCATCAGTTTTACATTTTATCCCTGTTTCATTTCATGTCACACCAGGATCATCTGTATGTTTAACTGTCCACATGTGGTAGGTAAGCCAAGCCAACTCACCACAAATTCCAAATCTTCATGATTCTATGCAGTCAAGCATGTGCAAAGCAGAGCTGGAGCTAATAAAATTCTGCATCTTGTGCCTTTTTGTTATCCGAATTCCAGGTTATTATTCAGGATTTTTTCGTTCTCTGTCTCTCTCCTCCTCCCCCGTCTCTCACCATCAAGCCTCCAGTGGATTCAGTCTACCAAACTCTTTATTTTCCTTGGAATGACAGACCTATGCAACACTGACTCTTTTGGGGTGAGAGTCAAACACAGGAAGTGGTGCTGTCATCTGCAGTGAGGTGGAGGGTGACTCTCAGCCCAATCATTTTCCCCACGCATGTCCAGTAGATGTTTTTTTTTTTGAGCTGGGAGTGCAGTAGACTCTGTACAAGCTTGTCATTCAATTATCTGAGTGGTGTAAGCCTGCAAATACCCATCTCCTTGCTGGGAATGCATATGGTTGCTCTCTGATGCCCACTGAAGAGCTCAAGTGAAGTTTGAATACTTGAACAAGCACCTTTCCCCTCCAATCCTTAAAGAAGTTAGGAGGCTCAACTCTTTCATTCTTTTCTCACCTCCCCATTGGCCACTCTAGCACATTAGCAGCAGTTCAGTCCTAGATCTTCTTGGCTGTAGTGAGGGCTCTTCCCCTCAGTGCAGTGGAGCTGACAATGCTATTGCTGGATACAAGGTTGAAGAGAACCACATTACAGTCTACATTCATGTTATGAACCACAATAAAACCAGCTACCTTTCTTCTTTAGTGCAAAGGACTAAGACTATGATCTCATAATAAACTTCCTTTTGTAGTCCTTGGTGAGATCCTGTCAGTCTCCATTGGCCAACTATGTGACTCTGATCAAATCAACTTAATCAGCAGTGGTCCCAGATCAACCCATCAAAAGAGTCATGTGTCTTGCTAGTTTACCCATTTAGTAAATAAAATAAACTTAAAAAAAAAACTTCCATTAAATTTACTTTCCATGCTAAAATTTGAACTTGCCTTCAAAGGATTATTTTGGTACAGCAAACTATAGTGAAGAGATAACGGCTAGCAGTGGTTTTGATTTTTTTTTGCATTCTGTACTATAACTTCTGAGGTTTTGTCATGCAACAAACTTGCACAAATCTAAATATCACACATATAGTGAAGAGTTGACCAGATGCATTTATTTTTGCATTCAGATTCAACATACTATAACCCAAAGCCAATGGTGCATGTTGCAATTCATTTACTACCACTTTTCTCCATTTTTTAATTTTTTTCCAATGCAATACATTTTAGCATTTTTAAAACTTCATGAATGAAAACAATAAGCAAACACATGCTACAAACCGTTTGTCTCCTTTTTCTTTAAATGTCATACATGACAAGGTTAGAAAAGGGGTGAAACACAGCATGTCTTCAAGTAGTGGGGTTTGATAGTATTGGCATAAATCTGCCAGTAAAGACATAAAAAGGAAAAAGTTATGGGCATTCAAAAGCCATGTAGCTGAAACACTGGTATGTCCTTAAAGGCTGATTTGCATTTATCCCATGAACCTCCACCCCAGGAGGCTTAAGGAATTGAATAGTAAAGGCTCTAGCTTTGCTGAGCCTTTCTTGAAGTTTTTTTTTTTTTTGGAATGATTTGCTGTGACTTTTATATGGTTTTGACAATCATTACATTGTCAAATTGCTAAATCATGTCACCAGCAGATTGTTGGATGAGAATGCTGATGATCACTTGCTCAAACACCCAGACTTGTCTTCCCTTCTATACCCATTTTTGTATTTGTTCCTTTGTCCTCACAGGTGAGAAGATTCAATGTTCAACATTGTTCAAACAAGTGGGCAACAGCATTCTTGAATGTCTGGCAACCTTAAGGTCATGTTTATTGATTCAATATTGTAACAATCACTAAAGCCATAGTAAATATAATATATATATATATATATATATTTTTTTTTTTTTGGGTCTCATTTCATAGAACAAAACTAAGTTTCTATGAAATGTAATTTCGTGACCCCTTTTTCCTGAAAGTGCATTTTTCAAAAATGCACTTTCACGAAAAAGCAACTAATCGAAAACCAAATAAAACACAAAAATAAAAAACAAGGCAACACTAACCATGTGTATGCAAGGGGGAAAGCCTCCCTGCACCCCCACACCACTGCAACTTATATATTCTCAATCCGATATTGTGCTACAGTGGGGAAAAGCGAATAGTCCCTTATCCCCGCTGTGCCGTGATCTAAGTAACAGCCTCCATTGCTTTTCACTTAGTTGCTTTTTTGCAAAAGTGCATTTTCAAAAAAAATGCACTGTCAGGAAAAAAGGGTCGTGAAATTATGTTTCCAAGAAACGGAATTTCAATGGGTTGAGGTAGACCCATATATATATATATATAGCGACAATTCTTTGCAATCTGTTGTTAAGTGCAAAGTTCTTGTATACTTTTTTTACAAACTGGTAATACCATAATCCACTGTTCTCTTATTAACTGATAATAAGTCTAGAACTCTATCATTCTTTTCTTGCAGCTGACCTTTTTGTAGCTGCTTATTAGTCATGTCAGCAGGTTCAGTATTACATTTTTTTTTTCACTTTCCTATTACCCTATTTCAAAAATATTTTTAGAGATATTCAAAGCAAATATCTTCACTAATAAATCTGTGTATGCCATGCTTTATATGACTGGTTCATTGCAATCAAGTTCCAAAATAATGATTTGCTATTCTCGTACATTGCATCCATAATCAAATCTCCATTATACAATGACTGGCCATTAACATTGCCAAACAAGCACGTTGATTGCTCTGATTGGTCAGCCCAATCAGCATGCCTGTTGTAAATTGAGTATATACTAATGGAAAAAAGTCCAGTTGCCGAGAATTTCTTCTATTAATATTTGCTAAGGAAACTCTACTTTTTTATTTATTTTTTTAATAAATTTCAAAAACCAGAGTCTTCAAAAGAATGAGACAGACAGGACAGAGAAAAATACAAG
The DNA here is from genome assembly GCF_019279795.1 of Protopterus annectens. Lineage (NCBI taxonomy): Eukaryota > Metazoa > Chordata > Ceratodontiformes > Protopteridae > Protopterus > Protopterus annectens. The sequence continues at coordinate 1,958,729,773 of NC_056741.1, read as the reverse complement.
GATAAACAGGTATGTTATACAAAACTAGAGAAATGTACCTGATTATCTTCAGATTTTCTCTATCCTGTATTTCTCATATGTTGAAAGTCTCCTGATTTCATTTTTTAAATTGAAAAAAAAAAAAAAAAAAAAAAGCTACGGTGATCATTTCTCCATTGCTTCCTTTACACATCACTGATGTACTGCATAAGCATGGGAACGAAAGTCCCATATGCATGTACAATACATCATGAATGTCCCAGGATTCCGAGGTAAAATGCAGATGAGCAGCAAGGTGCCATTATATAAGGCCATTAAGAAAACTAAGTAACTTTTTTCTTAAATAATGTCATTCTATATTTGCAATAACCCATGGCTGGGTGTGGGTAATGCTGATTTACCCACGGTTGGCTTTGTTCTGTCATGAGGGTAAACCACACCAACCGTGGGTAAATCCAGCATTACCCACACCCAGCCATGGGTTATTACTATATTATTTAACAGCTAATATTTTATTGTTGGTTAGGATTTTATATTCTTTTAAGTATCTTAATAGACCATCAAATAAATCCCATCTTAATTCTCTTAACCTTGGTACTGTTATTTTCCACATCTCACTATGCCTTTTGTTTCCACCTCTACTTTTCTTAAAAAAAAAAGAACAAAATTACAACATGAATTGTTGGTAATCTGAATTTTACTAAAGTTTGTTCTTATTAAGTGATCACCAATTCACTCTTCATTTGCCTGCAGTTTGAATAATTTACCATTGGTTCTCGTACACAAGTTTCAGTTCAGTTGGACCATGTCAGCTGAACTATTTGATTTTATGATTCTATTTATTTTTATTTTAGTTTCACAAAAGCTTCTTTTCCATACTCCAAAGGGAATATTATAGATATGTTTCCATTTTCATAAAAAAATACCTCCTGAAATGGTAGACCAAATGATAACAAATCCATCCCAAATGACATTTGATCACAGTATCTGATTTCCTGACTGATCTGTTGCAAATCTTTCTATATCATCTGTAATTGCACCATTTATAGGATAGAAGCAAAATTTATCCAATACAAAATCATCTTATTGCATCTTTTGTCCTTTATGTTAGCAGTTGTTTGTCCTTAAATACAGTTTCCTTCACTGTTTGCAGCTTGACAGGAATTATTCAGTAGCCCATCAAATTCACCTATTTTAGCATTAAGTAACTACGCTCCATTACTGGTACATAATTTGTATCCCGTTTCAGATATTAACATAAAAGAAGCTAATTCAGTCATTACCCATATTTATTTTCTTCTGGTATATTTGAGCTATGACATAAAATATATATTAATAACAATAAACCATTCCTCAACTAGCTTTACTTTAAATTTCTGAGAGTTTTCCATCCACTACAGCAAGGTAACCTCTGTGTGGTAAGTAATTCTTACCAGTAACTATTGGCCACCCTCAGGCCTATACCAACCAATCTTTCTCTTTACCTGCTTTGATATCCATAAAGCTGATAGTGAATTATATCCCATTCATCAGTATTAACCACCCAGGTTTCTTGGATGACAACTAGATTTATTTTAGGATTTAATTTTAAGCTAGGAGATCCAACCAAAGCTTCTAAATCCCAAAAAACTGTGCATATGCTTGTTCTTTATACTGTATTCTTATTTGTCACTTACCATTTATTTTCTAAGCACTTATCTGCAAATATAAATATTTCATACCCAACAAATGTGACTATTTCAGCTTTCCTCATATTTGGAGTCCTGTGTGAATATCTCCAATTATTCTATATACCTCTGGACATAATGATGTCTCGGTGGCTAGGGTGTACCAATGATCTGAAATCATAATCAGCCTGCATGCTCTCTTTGTGTTTGTGTGGCTTTTCTCCTAAATTATGCTCTAAATTTTCTATTTATGAAGCTTTTAGTGTTATCCTTATAACCTAGGTCATGGCTAAAAGATGAACCTGCTCTTTTACTAAGTTAACTAATGAATAAATTAAATGATAGCATAATTATTTTAGTCTAGGAAGACCGTGTTGCTCTTTCTATTATTAGACTGAGTCTCACTGTGAGCTTGTCTTATATTGTTTATACACAGACTAATAATGTAATATATTTAAGTATTTCAATGGTCCTGAAGTCACATTTATTAGACTTTTATTTCATACATAATATATTAGTTCTAGTTTTAAAATTGAATACCTTTGTCTGTCCTTCTTGTGAGAGTTCTTTTTGTCCATACATTCATAAATATAAATTTGTCTACAAACTGAAGATACTTATTACATACAAGCAGATGCTGTGTACTAGAGTTTAAAAGGGAAGACTAATATATATCTTCACTGGGAGGGTCACTTTTACAGTCACAGTTAATCTTTTCATTTGGGGTTGCCCACCTTGTGTAAGTCTTTTTCCAGCAAGAATTTGCAAAAGCAATTTCCCAGTGATAAGTTACACAGATCTTATACTTGATAGACATTGACAAAGGTTTGTGAAAGGCTTGACCATATATCCTGCATTATTTCATGCTGTTTTCAGTTCTTCTTACTCTTTTACATGCTATACATCTCTTTATGGAAGAGTGAATTATGAACATGTAGTGGAATTAGAGGTTTCAGATTGTTGTTTTTATTACAGTTTTAGTAGGAATTTTGTCATGTCTTCTTCATAGAAGGTTACAGCAACTGCAAACTCTACCATTTGTATTTTACTTGCATACTGTGTCATTATTCTCAACTAAAATTTTGACCATTTGTACTTCAGTTTGGTTCCATATCAATACATAGAAGCAAAACCTGTCAATGTTGGCATTTATAAAATGAAAGTGACTGAAATCTACCATCCATCACACAGGAAACCAGTCAAACTAATATTTATAACAACTGCAGAAAGGAAGAACCATAACAGAATGTTCAGCAGGCTATAAAGGGAATGAGAAATGACGCCGTGTGGAGTGATACCATAGCATCATTTCTGTCCTCAGCCAGATATATTTCAGTTGATCGCTGAACGGCATTGTTGAAACCCAATTCAGTTTGATCAGTAGAAGCAAGATAAACAATACCAGCAAACACCAGAATGTTTCTGCAGAGGAGGGGGCGTGCCCTCAACACCCCCCACACCCCCTGCTAATTATATATGCCAACTCCAAGATTGCACTACAGTGGGGAAAAGTGTACATTCCTTGATCTCAACTGTACCGCAATCTCAGTCAAAAGTCAATGAACTGCATTGTTGACCATATGGGATTTGATAATGTCATTTGTTGATTAACTGATGTAGACCCCCATCTGCCACCAGACCCTTCTGTTACATAATAAGTGCCTGTACTACAGCAAGTTCACTTGTTGACAGTTACTGGTCTAAAGTACCATGCGTTTCCTGCCAGCACTCAAATTTACCTGTGCGTTATGTTCTAACATAGGTGTCCTGAGATTCAGATTCACAAAGAATAGAAAAAGAAAGTTGTAAAGCTTTTCTGCTTCAGATTATGAGATTTTCTGCTCCTCAGAAGAAGGAGTTTTTTTCCTTTTAACCTGAGAAGACACTGGAGTGTAAAACTGGAAAACTGTATTGCCTTGAAAAGTTTCTGGGCAGAGTTGCAGTAGTCTTTCTGGGAGCTCTTCTGACTGGTGGTTGTAGATAAGGGGGTCAAATGCTTGTCTTCCAAGACTTCTTTTATGGGTCTTTAGTCTGATTGCTTTAGGGCAAGAATCAGGCATTGGAAACTCCATCAATGTACCAATGAATTCCTCTCTTATTAGGTCTTGGTGATAATCTCTCTCCTTTAGGAAGACTAAAACAAGGTTCTCCCTTCTCAGTTAAGGATGCCTGAAGTCCGGTCTGACTGGACATATGCGGGCTGTAGCATCTTTTCGTGGAGCTTCACCAGAGGGAGCAGGTAACTCAGACTACTGGTCAAAGGACTTCTGTTGCAGACCACTGAAAAGAAGTGAATAAAAGAGTCTCTTCAGAAACGTCTCATTTCTTAACTTGATGTGGGATGATCCATAGAAGAAGAATCAGAAGCCATTCCTTTCTCAAGGAAACATCTTCAAGAATTGAACATACTTCTAAATGTTTTAGATGCAAAAGACAAGCAAATATCACCAAACCTGACATTCTGATTTTCCTCTAAACAGAGGATCCTGATAAGATATCTGCATCTACATGCAAATTTGCCTTTCCAGACAGACTTATGCCAACAGTTGAAGTAACTTTGTGCAGAAAAGGGTCCCAAATAGGATACATATCTGCCCAAAAACTGTAGCCAAAACTCAAACACTGATACTGAAGCTACTAGGTTGACAAGATGCCTAACAAAGCATGCTGATGGCAAGAATATTTTGAAATTTGGTACCCATATGTCCTTCTATATATGCACACTTGCTTGCTTGGTTGAGTGAGCATACAGTGCATGAGTAAGCATCTCAGGCTTTGTAGACTGTCTGGACATCCAATATCCTTGGCAAGAGATACCCCATATAGATAAAGGCTGCTGCAACAATGATGTAATGATGGACATATACATTTATTAATAAATTTGTGTTTGTATGTATTCTCTGCTGTACAATTGCATCCTAATTCTTTGTCATCTGGTTACACATTTTGATGATTTTAATATGGGGAAAGCAGTCTGTAGTAGATAGTTATGTCTCCTGTAGTCTGTAGCAGATTTCAGCACATAAAGTGACACAGGATGCAGTACAAACAATCACTCAGTCTATCTAACAATAAATCAATGAAGAAATACATGCAAATTCAAAGAAAAAAATCATGTAAAATGTAAGAAAACAACATGGGACAATATACCATTCCTAGTAAAGTGTGTATAGTGCCTAGTGATGTCTCCCATTTTGTTTTTGTTACTGTTTCAATAAGAACATAATTTGATTTAGTTATTTATTGGTTTATTGCCTCATTAATGGAGTGGCCCATTGTTATGCAATCTGTATCACTTTACGTATTAAAGTGTGATGTAAACTGCAATCTAATAATACAAATGTACCATTGTGATAAATAGTGTCTAGCATGGAATGATCACCTTTAGAAAGAAGACTGTAAGACTGAATCATCTCATGACAGCCCTGAAGTACACTATGTTTGTGTTATACAGTGACTAAGTTAGAGCTGGAACAAAAAGTGCTGGAATACTCTGTACGTCTTCAAAGTTGAACATGTGATGTAGCTGATGACAATGAAGATGATGGAAATGCAGTAATGATGATGAAAATGTTTAAGCTGTTGTAATGATAATAATAAGATGATTAAGACTTGATGAAAATATATAGATGATAATAAAGATGGCCAAGATTTAATGTAGATGACAAAAAAGATGTGTCAAAAATGATGATGAGATGAAAATTTGATGATGATAAAAAAGCAATGAAGACATGATGATGATGATGAAAATGAGATGATGGTGACGATTCATAACAAAAAGTATGATGATAATGAGGATGAAAATGGAGAAGACAATATAATTATGGTGATGCCAATGTTAAGATGAATAAGCAATGAAGATGATGAAGATGTTAAAAACCAAAACATGATGGCAATGTCGAGCCACCAGACAACAGACAGGAGTTTCAGTAAGAAGCTTGCAGACACTAGTTCCAAAAAAAGTTAAGGTTGTACACTTCAACACAAACCACACAATAAGTTTGTTACATGAACAGCACATCCCAATCGCTTTTATTACAAAAACTCAATACACACAATTATTGTTTCCACAAAAACTAAGTGCTTTCATCCTGAACAGAACAGGGAATTCATCAGAGGAAAAAACATCACTTGCTTGCACGCTGCTATTAAAATGTAAAACCACTATTTAGCAGTGATCTCCTGAATCATTCATTACAATAATAAAACCAAACACAGTCACTCAATTAATGTAAACAAAAAATAGTCAGCCAGATTCAATTAAGCATACACAGTCTGTTTCCACCATGTGTGTGTCAAGATGCGACATGCACAGGGTAACGCCATGTTTTGGATTCACAGAGAAACCCAAAAAATATGAGCCAAAAACCTCGAACTGTAGCAGACTGAACAATCCCAGGCAGAAGAAAAGGAAAATGCAAATAAGTCAGCAGAATAAAACCATAAAAACTTTAATTGACAGAAATGTGAGCGTTTTCGCAGTGAAACCCACTGCTTCTTCAGACAGCATACACAAAAACAAACCATGTTTAAATACAAAATAATTAAAAGCAGCACACAATAAGAACCACTGTCCCATTGTCCAATGAGTGCAGAGTTTAAAATTTAAAGAGAGAGACTAGTTTCTACCAAATGCATTTACTACTACTTAAGTTTCTTTGCTCTTAGCACAGGTTTAAGTGGTACACTACCACTGAGCCCTAAACCTATATGTAAGCCCAACCATAGGATCCATTGTAACTCAGCATTCTCACTTTTATTAACTACATCTCCCAACCTCATACTAGTTTTAACTACCTGTAAAACCTGAAAAAGAAAAGTGTGATCACTTCCTTCCTGAATGGTGTGTTTGGCTAGTGCACTACAATCAAGACCTTTCTTAGTGCAATAGATATGGTGTCTCATTCTTTCCCTCAGCCTACCAGTCTTGCCAACATAAGATCTGAAATAAATGACACAATGTGCCACATAAACCAGATGTCTGGTATTACAGTCGGCTATAGCCCTGAGCTGCCATAGCCTACTGGTCCCAGGATGCTTAAAAAAACTTGGGCTCATCTATATTGACACAATATATGCAGACACCACACTTAATGGTGCCTGCCATAGTTACATCAGTAGTACTTCTTTTAGGGTAACATAAGTGCTGCTTCAGATTCATTCTATTTCTAAAAGCACACCTAGGCTTAGGTCCAACCAATGCTGAAATCATTTCATCCACCTGTATAATGGGCCAGTTCCTCGCTAAAATATCCTGCACTATTCCCACATCCTGTGTATAGGATAGGACAGCTGGAACCACAGAGGGTGCTGTATCTGACCTCCCTGAAAAAATTACTTTCTCTGAGTAATAGGGCTTAGCCCGACCTTTCTGCTCAGATCGTATTGGCAGGTATCTGGCATAGTGATGGGTACCAGTTGCACCAATTCCTATGCCATCCTTATAATGGCTGAGTGGGAACAGCATTTTATTACAGCCAAATACAGTGGCAATGTGTGTTTTTATCATCATTTTGTAGACAATCTTTTTATTGCGTGGCATGGCAGTGAAGAACTGCTGCAAGAATTTTTTCAGGCAGCTAATTGTAGTAATGGTTTTCTTCATTTTACTATGAATTTTTCTCCCTGTTCTATTAATTACTTGGATTAATTACTATGTCTGATGGACTAGCTCTCCTCCCAAGTATGACCAGAACCACGACCCTATGGCCTGCCATGTGTGGATGAGGACAGCTCACTCACTGTTGGAGCAGTTGAAGTACTGCCACTATGGGAGCATGATCAGGCATGGCCACATTGGCTAACAGCAGATGATGTATCTGACCTACACCTATGAGAATGACATCCCCCTCCAAGAAGATGTTCCTTCACAGACACCACTCATTCTAACATGTAATTCATCTGATTCATTAAATCCACAAAGCAGTGTAGGCAGTCATGCATGTCTATGCCACATCTAAAACCCTAAGCATTTCTCCGGGTCACCTAAGAGAACATGCCTGTGCTTCCATGATGGCCCTAAACATACGTTGAGTGGCAAGGCAAGAAACACCTGTTTCAAGTGGAGGATGGACAGAAGGCCTCCTCTGAGCACCCATAACAACCCTCCTGCATGGCACCTTGCCCACACTTTGGCTGTGACCAAAATCAACAGGCACTGAAATCACACTGACCATACTTCCCCTGATCAATTGTCTCACCCTCCACCTGTCTAATATCTGAGGGCTCACTGGAATTGTTAGGCATAGGCCTACTGGCTGTGTCTGATGGAGTTTCAGCGGATGGCTATATGTCAACCTCAGTGTCAGATTCAACCTCTGCACCCCCTGACTGTGCCTCAGTTTGGCCACAGCCATCACCAGAGTCTGCTGATACTCTGACATCAGGAGGTAGAAGTCCACATTTCCACTGTCAGGATCACCTGTGATAATAAGCAACAAACACAGGAATAATTAATCTCTACACTACTATAGTCCAATATATGCTAACAAATTAACAGTTGTGCCAGTATTAGACAGTACAGCAATACACAAAACAGTCCTGACATCACCATCACACACTAAAATATTTCTTTGAATTGCTCATCAGTACTGACATAAAATGTTTGGCTCACCATGTACAGATAATGGCATGCCAAATTGTCCTGGAAAACGTTAAGCAAAAGGTAAGGACAGCATCATCACAATTAACAGTAACACAGAGGGTAATACTCCCCCCTTTATATGTCCATTAAATATACTTTCAACAAGAACTTGGATGACAAGTCCAACCTAAGACCACGTGCAATCAATCATAATATGTTGTTAACTTTAGCAATCTTCAACCCCAAGCATTTGCTAACCACCCCACCAAAAAAACATATATATGCGTGTGTAGATATATATATATATATATATATATATATATATATATATATATATATATGGGTTCATGTCAGTCCAACGAAATATCGGAATAACGAAAGTCACTATTTCGAAACGAAACCATCGACAATACATGTATACGAAAGTACAGTGCTAACATGGGTCCTGCAAGGGGGAAGTAAAGGATATGATATGATACTGTACCCATACTAAACCCCCCTTGCAGGACCCATGTTAGCACTGTACTTTCGTATACATGTATTGTCGATGTTTTGAATTGTCGATGGTTTCGTTTCGAAATAGTGACTTTCGTTATTCCGATATTTCGTTGGACTGACATGAACCCATATATATATATATATATATATATATATATATATATATATATAAACTGTTAAACAGATATTTCTTAATTACATTTCAGCATATGCAGTATGTAGCTGACAAAATGCAAGCATACAATTTCAAGTTCAGTAATCCTCTGTGCAGCTGTACCCCAAAGTAATAGCCTCTTTTCTGTGTTCTCCACATTAACAAGTCTCCCCACCTTCAGTTTCCCTAGCTACATGGTTGCCTTTTTATGGTGTAAATTCAGGGTTGTCAGCACAGTGAAGATGCAAATGACATGTGAACTCATTAGAATTCCTGCATCCCAAATACCTGACTCTGTGTATCTGATGTAAACATAATGCAGACACTCCTTCAGTGTTTGCTTTTAATGGATTGCAACTGTTACTTTTTTCCCACTTTTCAGAGATTTAAAAAGTTCAGTTACAGGCTTGCTGTTCTGAACTGTTTGTAAGTTTTTTGGAGGCCATTTTTTGCTTGGGCTAAAGGGAAGTCTCTCTGTTCATCAGTGGCAGTGATAAACATTGAGCAGCCTGCCTGCCCCTGTGGGAGTGGTTACTGCCTTGAAACTGTAGTTTTATTGGCCATTTTGGGTCAATTCCAAACTCCTTGAGCTTCCTCTCTTAAAACCTGATTGCCTCGTGGTTTTGGCGTCTTTTCAGACTTGTTGGCTGTTGGTGAAGCACCCACCAAGAGGAGAAAATGCTGAGAGAAGAAAGGAGCCACTTTTGAGATTTTAAGTATTTTCTTCAGATTATTTTGCTAAGTTTTTCTGCATAGCCACCTACTTTGAGCATTTTCTGGCTTGTTAAACTTGATTTCTGCATTGGTAACTGTATTTAGAACACAACCTAGAGCTGTTTACTGAATTTCCTGTTTGCATTTATTTTTAAAATCGTTTTTTTCTTAAAACTTGCATTTTATCTGTCTCTGGCCTAGCACTCAAGTGTGGGGTCATTTACTGCACTGTTATAACTTGTTGATACTCGTGAACCTCTGCTATCTTTAAAAAAAAACAAAAAACAAAAAAATCTTACTTTTTTCCCACTTTTCTGAGATTTAAAAAAGTTCAGTTACAGGCTTGCTGTTCTGAACTGTTTGTAAGTTTCTTAGAGGCCATTTTTTGCTTGGGCTAAAGGGAAGTCTCTCTGTTCATCAGTGGCAGTGATAAACATTGAGCAGCCTGACTGCCCCTGTGGGAGTGGTTACTGCCTTGAAACTGCAGTTTTATTGGCCATTTTGGGTCAATTCCAAACTCCTTGAGCTTCCTCTCTTAAAACCCTCTTTTGCGAGGTTTTGCGCATTTTTGTGCATAGCACAATAATGGGCAGCACCGCCTAATTGGGTTTAAACTATTCCTGGCTCCACAAAGTCTGCTCTTCATTTTTTCCCTTAGAACTGCTCTATCTCTCAAATTAAACACCATATTCTCATCCTAAGGCCCTTCACTGGTCCAAATAAGTAATCTTACAAGTTAGCACTATTAAACCATAAGCACTACTTACTCTTCTCTACGATTACCTTGTCCCCTATTGGACCGTCTTAATTCAGTCCCCTATATTACTCTAACTTGTCCAAAGGTCAGTCAATGGTTTCCTCTCCAGCCCAGCTGGTGAATCTGGGAATTTTGAGGCAATGTTACAACTGTCTCATGTACACGGACAACCCTCTCCTCCTCCAAACAAGTTCAAATATGAGATGCAACCATATAGCCAAACTGGAGGCTGAGCTCTCTCATCTCAAAACTGGTATAACCAGTCAGGAGGAGAAGGTAACTTCACACAACACAATTCCAGTATCACACAGTCCCACCACATCAGCGAACCAAACACATAAATTCCCTAAAACATACTCAGAGGCTCTAAATAAAAAAATCTACCTAAGCAACAGAGACCTCCAAAGCAGACATCCAAGCAAACGCCACCCCAAAACAAAACACACACAACACATAGCCCACAAAGTCAGTGTGCCAAGCAGCCACAGCCCTTAAGGCTGAATAACGCACCCGATACTCTTGTAATAGGTGACTCTATTGTCAGACACACTGACGTCCCACTCACCAGGCTGAACAAGGAGAAGGTCACAGTGAGCTACCTGTCAGGCGCTAGGATCCGCCACATAACACAAGCACTCAGGTCACTCCAAAGCAAATATAAATATGACTCAGTCATTGTACATGCTGGTGTGAATGACCTGAGATGTACCTCCCTGGACTACATGAAAAGAGACATAGAGGAGCTCTCTGATCATGTAGCCCAGGCCGGTATGACCCTGACCTTGAGCAGCATCTTACCCTCACCTAGAATGATGCCACAGTACAAAGACAAAATGATCAATTTTAACAATTGGCTAAAATGTTGGTGTCATTCAAAGGGGATCCAGTGTCTATCTGCCTGGGATGACATGCTCGACAAGCCACGTTGCTTCACTAGGGATGGCTTGCACCTGTCACCACTGGGCTTTCGGATACTGGCAAAGGCTCTGGCCACCCCCATAGTGCCTTTTTTAGGCAAGGCTCAAAAGTCAAACCCACCTCCATAGACAGCACAAGGTACAAGAAACTAAGGGTAATGCTGCTAAATGCCAGAAGTCTTAACCTCAAGATGCATGCACTCGAAGCTCTCCGCAGTATGGAGAACATCGATATCTATGCAGTGACAGAAACCTGGTTCAAGGCTCCAGAGAGCACCCTAGCACTACCAGGTTATACCTCATATCATGCTTTTCGGCCCCAAAACCCAGACTGAATCACAAAAGGAGGGGGAGTTTCCATATTTATCAAGGATATCCACACCTCCAGGTTAGTGGCATTGCATGAAGTATCGGAGACCATCCATGTGCAACTAACAGTGGGCAAAACTGCTTTTCAGTTTATAGCATCCTACAGACCACCCTCTCAAAGTCAGGAATCCCACTCTGCTTTCCTGAAAACATTGGAGAACATGAAGATCTCTCTGAACACCATTATATTGGGTGACTTCAACTACCCAAACATAGACTGGGAGCACTACTCAAGCCCCAGCACCTTAGCCCAAAGGTTCCTGGAAATTATAAACTCAAATGCTATGGAACAACTAGTCACCACTCCCACAAGACGAGATAACATACTAGACCTGATCATTACCAACATGGGGACTCTATGCTCCATACCAGAAGTATATCCTTCATTAGTAAGATCAGACCATAAATTAATTTCACTGGATATCCACATCCCGACCCCACCCCCAGACCAGAAAAAGTACAGTTTTGTACCTACCATAAATGTAGATGTTCGAGTGCTAATACAGCTGCAGTCATGACAGATGGGTTCTCCTGCCGTCAGGCGGGTCCTCGGTCGGCCGAATTCCAAAGTCTAGGTCCGGCGTCGGTTGTGTCACTTCTTCCCTGACGTCAGTGCAACAGGGGTATAAAGGAACCAGCCAACGCCATTTTCTTCAGTTTTTCTTGCCCCAGATGTCAGGTGCCCCCAGAGGGAAGGCAATACATAAATTTGTGTAAAAAGGCAATGCAATATAATCAAAATACAGTAGTTGCAAGCAAATACACCATAAATGAATACCCCAATCAGGTTGTATGAGGATGTGTTAGCCTATAGGCCTGTCCCAAGAGGGGAAGGAGAGAGGGGAAACCTGGACTGCAGTTGTATTAGCACTCGAACATCTACATTTATGGCAGGTACAAAACTGTACTATGTTCATCGTGCATGCAGCTGCAGTCATAACAGATGGGTAGAATTCCAAATCTAAGAAAGGGGTGGTAGGCACTAGGTGGAACTAGGAGGAGCCAGAATGCCCTGCAAGACTGCAGTGGCAAAGCCTGCTCTAGTTTTGGAGTATAATGGTAGATGGTAGTGCTTGGAGAAGGTATGCACAGAACTCCAAGTGGCTGCTTCCAAAATATCTTTGGTAGGAACTCCTCTGAGGAAAGCTGCAGAGGTAACTGTGGCCCTTGTGGAGTGAGATCTGATGCCTGTAGGTACAGTTTTGCCATGAAAAGAATAGCAAAAGCGTATGCAGTGGGCTATCCATTTTGAGATTGTCTGTTTGGAAATTGGCTATCCTTGAGCTCCTACAGCATAGGGCACAAAGAGCTGTTCTGATTTTCTGAAAGGCTTTGTTCTGTCCAGATAATAACGGAGTTGTCTGTGGATGTCCAAGGAATGTAGTAATTTCTCCCCTTTGTTTTGAGGATTAGGATAAAAGGTAGGTAAGTGTATGGCCTGATTCAAAGCTACCCTGGATACCACTTTAGGCATAAAGGATGGGTTGGTTCGTAAAGAAACTCTGTCCTGATGGAAGATGATAAAAGGCTGCACAGCCATGAGAGCTTGTAGTTCTGAAACTCTACAAGCTGAGGTAATAGCCAAAAGGAAAGCTGTTTTCCAGGACAAATATTGCAAATCTGATGAGGCAGCTGGCTCAAAGGGAGGCAAGGTCAGTTTTTCCAGAATGAAATTGAGATCCCAAGCAGGTATAGGTTGTTTCCTTGGGGGTCTTAGATTCTTAGCCCCTCTGAGGAACTGTCTTAAGAGAGGGTGAGAGAATAAGGGTGGATCAGTGTTGTATTCTGCAGAAATGGCTGAGGCATGGATTTTGATGGAGGAGAATGAAAGTACACTGCTTAACAGCTCAGCTAGATACTGTAGTATTTGAGGTAAATTCAGTTTTCCAGGATCCTGACCCTTTTTCTCATTCCAGACACAAAACCATTTCCATTTTGCGGAGTAAGCTTTTCTAGTTGACGGCCTTCTGGCTTCCAAAATGACATCCTGCACCTCCTTGGAGAGTAAGGTCTGTTGTGATGCTAAGGAATCTTCCATGTGGCTAGATTGAGTGTTTTTAGCTGGCTGTGAAGAGTTTTGAAGCTGTGTTGAGTCAGGAGAAGAGGCATGGTCCATGGTAGGGAATGCGTCAGGCTCCTCAGGAGTGGGTACCAGTGTTGTCTTGGCCAGTCTGGAGCAATGATAATCATCTTTGGTCTGTCTGCTCTGGTTTTCAATAGAACTTTGGGCAGCAGAGGAACAGGTGGGAACGCATAAACTGTCATTGATGTCCAACTGAAAGAGAGAGCGTCCACTCTCCAGGCCTTTGGATGGAAAATCCTTGAGCAGAATTTTATCAATTGGTAATTTTTGTGGGAGGCAAAGAGATCTACGTCCGGCCTTCCCCATGCTTGGATTATCTCTGTAAACACTTTTGGATGCAACTTCCATTCGTGTGGATCTGTCATATTTCTGCTTAGATTGTCTGCCAGCGTGTTTTCCTTGCCTGGCAAGTATTGTGCTTGTAGTTCGATTTGTAAGTCCATGGCCATGTTCCAAAGTGACATGGCCAGTCTGCATAGGGGGTATGAATGTGTTCCTCCCTGTTTGTTTATGTACCACATAACTGTGGTGTTGTCCGTTCTTATCAATAGTTGACCTGGTTGCAGAAGGTCCTTGAAAGCTATAATAGCATTTATTACTGCTAGCATTTCCTTTTGATTGATGTGAAGGTGCTTTTCTTTTTGGGACCATTTGCCCTGAATGCACCGATCTGTCATGTGCGTCCCCCAGGCGTAGTCCAAGGCGTCTGTTGTGATGACTTGATTTGCTTGAGGCTTGCTGAATGGAAGACCTGTGTTTGTTTGGCATGCTTGAGCCCACCACAGAAATTCCTTTTGTAGATATGGAATTAGTGGTATTATTGTTTCCAAACTGTGGCTCTGTTGAGACCATAGGTTTTTCAGGTACCATTGAAGTTTCCTCATATGCAGCTTTGCACATGGGATTAGTAAGATGCAAGATGCCATGTATCCCAGAGCCTGCAGGATATTCCTTGCAGTCAGCCTGGTGCAATTTGCTAGTGCTCTGAAGTATTGAGTTAGTTGCCCCTGCTTCTCTGGCGTGAGGTAGGCCATCTGGGTGTTTGTGTCCAAGTTGGCACCCGGGAAAATTATCTTCCGAGAGGGTATTAGTCTTGATTTCTTTTTGTTGACTGTGTATCCCAGAGAGTTCAACAACATTATTACATAAGCCAGATGTTTCAGAAGAATGTGCTTGCTGTCCGCTTGGATCAGGCAGTCATCCAAATAGGGGTATATTTGTATCCCTTGAAGTCTGCAGTAGGCAATTACTGATGCCAGGCATTTCGTGAATACTCTGGGTGCAGTAGATAAGCCAAAGGGCAATGCAGAGAATTGATAATGGGTTGAACCTGCAAGAAATCTGTGGTATCTTCTGCAATTTTGTCTGATTGGGACATGCAGGTATGCCTCCTTGAGGTCCAGTGTTACTAGCCAAGACTCCTTGCATGGGAAGAATCTGCTGCAGAGTGAGCATCTTGAATTTTGGTATGAGTAGAAATGTGTTTAGGATGGATAGGTCCAAAATAGGTCTCCAATCTTTTCCCTTCCTTGGTACCAGGAATAGCCTGGAATAAAAACCTTGACCTTGTTCGTGCGTAGGTACCTCTTGAATAGCTTTCATGTTTATGAGATCTGTAATTTGCCTTTGTGCCTCTGCCCTTTGATTGTGTGGCAGGTTTGGCATGCCTCTCATTTTTGGAAGGGTGTGAAAATGGAATCTGTAGCCTCTGTTTATAATATCCAGGATCCATTTGTCTTTTGTGACAATATGCCAATTTTTTGAAAATAATTTCAGCTTTCCTCCTAAGGGGGCTGCCATTTGAGTTTTGCTTGGCATGCAAAGGGGAAAGTCATTGGGCTTCCTTTCTGAATGATTGCGAGTTATCCTCACCACCTCTTTGTGTAGGAGCTTGCCATTCTCTGCCTCTAAACGATCCTTGGGATTGTCCTGCCCCTCGGGTGCCTGTATCTGCCTCTTTGGGGTCTGTCCGTGGCTGGAAAGGACCAATTTTTGGAAGGCCAATTTCTACTGAAACGTGGGGGTTGTACCTGTAGAAAATCTTTCACAGTTTGCATTGAATTAGCCTTTTCCTCCATTTTCCTTAATACCTCCTCAGCATTAGCACCAAACAATACATCCTTTTGTAGAGGGGCATCAAGTAATTTAGCTTTGACATGATCATGCAAGGTTTGTTCCTTGAGCCAGGCATGTCTACGTATGACTGATCCAGTAACAGCAGCTCTACATGAGACCTCTAGAGCATCAAAACCACATTGTAAGGTATGCTTACCCACTTGTTCTGCACTATGCATCAAATCCTGCAACTCCTACAAGTCTGGTTGTTCAGGTTGTGACATTTTACTTTTCAATTATGATAACAAAAACTGTTGGTATTTTAGCATATGGAACTGACAGTTTAAGGCCCTCATGGTTAAGGTAGCCGAGGTATATACCTTTTTTCCCCACCTTTCTAAGGATCTGGAATCTCTCTCGGAAGGTAATGGATTTTTAGCAGTGGAGGCCTTAATTCCCTTTGGGCCCTGTGAGATGGTTTCTGGGTCAGCAGCATGGCTTTTGTATAGAAATTGGTGTGAGTCAGGAACCCTGTAGTACCTGTCAGGCTTAACTGGGGCTGGAGGCAGAGAGTCCGGGTTAAGGCAGGCCTCCGAGTAAACATCATCTAGGATGTCCAAGACAGGAGGTATAGCCAGAGGCCTGTGCTGAGGTAGCAAGAGAAATTCCCTAAGCCTTTTCTTGGAATCTGAATAATCTTGGCCTTCCCAGTGGAAGTGTTCCCTTAAGGTATGCAAAGTTTCCCCAAATGAGTAATCCTCTGGGGGGGATACAGAAGGAATGGACTCCTCCGCATCTGAGTCTTCAAAAGGGGAGTAAGAATGTTCCTGATCATCAGAGTGCTCTGAAATAATGGAGCCCTGATCAGAGGAGGGGGATTCTTCCTCCACTCTGGGCCTTTTGTCCGGTGGGGGTTGAGAACCCCTGATAAGAGTAATTAAATCCTCAGCCATTTTAAGCATCTGTTTTTTAGGCATGGGGCCTGGAGATGGGCCCTGTGTAGCTTGTCTCTTAGAGTGCATGGCTGCTTTAGACTTAGTGAAAGCCTTGATGGAAAAAGAAGAGGAAGGTCTGAAGACACCTTGAGTGGAGGTAAACCTGTCCACATTTTGAGGTTCAACGCCAGGAGTGGCTTCGATATCTGTAGTCGGGGTGTTGGCCGAGGAGCCTGCGACCTCGGGCACAGGAGACACCACCAAAGAAGTGTCGTCGGTAGTCAGGGGCTGCGTAGGCGCCTCGCTGGGAACCAGACCACGTGTAGTCGGCTTTGGCGTGGTGTTGGTAGAGGCTGCGGACCTCGTGTGTCGGTCCTTATCTTTGCGTTTTTTAGACAGAATTGGAGTCGGAGTATCCGACGACATAATGTAGTTAAATGTTTTTCCAAAATAATGCTGAGCGAACACCGCCCGACGCTTAATGGTGCGTTTGTTGAATGTAGCACAAAAGCGACAGACCGAGACATCGTGGTCTGGGCCTAAACAAGGTATACAGAGGGAATGGAAATCCTTATGCGGTATTTGCTTCCCACATGAAATACAATTATTAACTTTGTCTGACATCGGTCTGAGGCAAGAAAAGTTTCTCCAACGGGGTACTTAGCTTTCAAGAAGACTTTGTTCGTAATTTCAGGAGCTGGCCGACCGGCACTTCTGAACTGCTTCTGCTTCGGGCACCGCGCGGCAAGAAAGACTGAAGAAAATGGTGTCGGCTGGTTCCTTTATACCCCTGTCACACTGAAGTCAGGGAAGAAGCGAAGAAAACCGACGCCGGTCCTAGACTTTGGAATTCGGCCAACCGAGGACCCGCCTGATGGCAGGAGAACCCATCTGTTATGACTGCAGCTGTATGCACGATGAACATCCACAGTGAAAAACTTCTCAAAGGCGAACTTCTCACTTCTCAAAACCGAAGTGAAATCTTTCAAGGCCCCAGGGCCAGTGGAAACTACGGCGCAAACTGCAGAATCCTATATAAACGCATTCTACGGACATCTCCAGGAATGCATGGATCAAGCTATCCCAAACAAAACCAAGACCCAATCATCCAAAGGCAGCCGTCCAGTCTGGTGGACCCCAGCCATAAATAGATTGTACAACAGAAGGAGGAAGATACTACATGATAGAGCAAAATCCCTAATAGGGAAGGCATCTCTGATCAGTACTAGCAAAAAATTACGATCCCTCATAAAATCCTCCAAGGCCAGCTTTGAGAGAAAAATTGCACAGGACACTAAAGACAATCATAAGGCTTTTTTCGGTTATGTTAGGAACCTGGGATGCAACTCCCAGACTTGTTCTGAGTTGATTCTAAATGACAAAAAATACACTGAGCCCACAGACATCGCCAATATCCTGGCAGACAGGTTCAGTGCAAACTTCTCCACCCCCCCCCACCAAAAGAGCAAGTGTCTATCCTGTAAGGGGGCTGCCTCCCAAACATCTCTGATGTTCAGGTGAAGGCTGTCCTCTCCAAAGCAAAAAACACTGCTTCCATGGGACCAGATGGCATCCCGGGTTGTGTCCTACATGAACTCCAAGAAGAACTAATCCCTCAAATAAAACAGCTGTACAATCTCAGCCTCACTACAGGATATGTGCCCACAGAATGGCGTACAGCAACAGTGGTTCCACTCCACAAAGGTGGAGCTTCCACGGACCCTGGAAACTATCGCCCCATAAGGCTGACTAGCTTAGTCTGCAAGGCTATGGAGAGGATCATCATGGAGCTCATAAACAAAGACATCGAGGACCTACAGACACTAGATCCTACCCAATTCGGCTTTGTCAAGGGCAGATCCTACCTTTTGAACCTGGTTGACTTCTTTGAAACAGTCACCAAAGCCATAGATGAAGGGAAGATAGTCCACACAGCCTATCTAGACCTAGCAAAGGTATTTGACACAATACCCCACGCGGGCATCATAGATAAGCTATCCAGCTTAAATATAAACCCCTATGTCACAAGATGGGTTGCAAACTGGCTCAAAGACAGAACCCACAGAGTGAGAGTTGCTTGAACCATGTCAGACTCGAAACCAGTCACAAGTGGTGTCCCATAAGGTTCTGTCCTGGGACTGCTCTTGTTCGGTATATACTTTTCCGAGGTACAGGCCAACGTGGCAGGACTATGGCTCACCAAGTTCGCAGATGATTGCAAACTGGGTGCCATAATCAACTCTCCAGCTGACACAAACATCCTTCAAAAAGGTCTCACAGAGACGGATAACTGGTGCCAGAGCCATGGTCTAAAGCTAAATGCCAAAAAGTGTATAGTCATACCCTTTGGCAAAAACAATGTGCCCACAAACTACCACATAGGTGGTAAACCATTAAGTACAGAGAACGTAATTAGGGATCTGGGGACCCAAGTTGATAGCAATCTCTCCTTTGACAACCACATTGCCAAAGTGGTTAGAAAGACCTTCTACATAGCCCACCTCATCATGAAAGGATTCACATCTAGATCAAGAGAGGTAATCGTGCCCCTTTATTCATCCCTCATCAGGCCCATCATAGAATACAATGCCCCTTTTGGGATGTACCTTACCCGACACCTGCAGCAATTAGAAAGACCCCAAAAGTACCTCACCAAGAGGATCAAGGGACTCAAACAGATGCCATATGCTGCTCGGTTAAAAAAACTCCAGCTCTACTCAGTTGCATACCGCCTACTTCGAGGCGATCTATGCCTGACATATAAAGCTATGTCCAATCCAGAATTAATGGACATGCTCAACCTCAGTAAATCTAAATCCCTTAGAGCCACATGCCTGAGGGACTTGAACCTCAGCACAGAAATAAATAGGACTTGCTGGAGGGACAGATTCATAACCCAGAGGCTCCCTTCGCTCTGGAAAAGAATTCCAATTCATGTTAGGCAGAGCACCTCATTGAATCTCTTCAAGAAGAATCTTGATGAGTGGATAGGGGATCATAGGTTTGTTCCGGAGATTACTTCCGTGTCACTATTAGACAGAGGCACAGTAAACTAAACCATAAAGAGGGCACAGTATACTCAAATCAAGGGGTGGCGTAAGCCAAACAAAATCGGGCTAGGCTTATAATTGCCCCAGGGCAGATAGCCTAGTATGAACCTATGAATGATTACTGGTAAGAAGAAGGAAAACACAAAAACAATGTAGACTGCCCTACCATCCAGTGGGTGTGTCAGGTTAGACTTACAAAGTGTTAGGTGTAATTTTTTCAAGGATGGAAATGTAACTAAGCAGTACACAATTCACAGGTTTTGTTCATTAACATCCAACCTCTCCTTCATTTGTTGTCCACTGCCTATTATATTATTGCCATTTAATATCCTCACACATTTTAAGGGCAATGATATAGAATGCCTTACAGACTGCATGTCTCTGATTACTGGTGAGATAGAAAAATGACCAACAAACACAAAGAGGTAAGACAGAGCTACATATTTTTAAGCATTACTCATAAGTGGTTGTGTGATCACTTAGTCCAATACATCCATAAATAATAAATGTACAAATAACTGTGCTATGGTTTCATATTACTGTAGATGATGATGCAGTTGATTATATGCAGAATGATTTCATTTCTTTGCTGTAAAACTGTTTGTGTGGCAAAGAGGGATAAGGTACCCTTACTGTGTTCTGAAGGTTCATTGGAATGAGAGTACAAATCCAGACTTATGTAGAAATATTTAATGTGTACCAACAAACATTTTGCAGTGTTTATTTCATAGATTGCTTGGCTTCATTTGAACTACTTTTCTCTTTTATTTATGTTTCAGTTCACTGCTGCAGAGCTATACTGTGACAAAGAGGAATGAGGCACTCTTACTGTGTATGTAGGTTCATTGAAGTGAGAGTTCAAATCCAGATCTATGTAGAAATATCTCTGCCATTTTGTTGTGTGTATGTCATTGATTGCTTTTCCCCATTTCAGTTACTTTTCCCTTTTTCTTTTATTTTTTTTTTTGGGGGGGGGGAGGCCGGGCCAGTGTTTACATGATTCGCAGGTTAGAGCAAACACAAGAAATGGAGAAAATTTCAGGTTTGGCTGTGCTTATCTCGTTATTGCAAAGCAAAGCAGTGTGCAAACTGGACTAGTGGCTCACCCAGAAAGCAGACAGAACACCTGCAAACAGGGCGTCTGTAAAAGAGCAAAGGGCAAAAACAATACATTGTTGTAATTTCTGTGTTTCATCGTGCAACTCTGCTTAGTGGCATTGTGCAGTGGTTATCAAAGTTCCCCAGCAGCTGCAGCAAATGAACACCTCAGACAGGACTCAGACAGCCAATAATTAAAACCGGATACATTCAATTAATTCCGTTGGGCACTGTGCAAACATACTAAGCAGAATTGCATGGCTGTTAATACAGAGACCTTAAGAATGATTAGGAAATTAGGCAATGTCCTGTAACTAGTCCTGTAGCAGCAGGTGTGTGTGTAGGGCTAGAGTACAGATGGTCATGGGTTCTAGTACAGGATGCGTCAACCTTTTATTTTTTTTACTGTTGTGACAGTGCAGTTTATAGCAATGAACTGAAAAATAGACAACTGTTATTTCAACATTCTTGTGGCAACAAATATAAGTGCACAGCTGCTTTACACATGGTCTTGGGTTCTAATACAGTATATTCCAGACACTTTTACTGTTGTTCCACCTCCCATTATATTCACTCTCACTTATATCACTTTAGATAGTGGAGTTGATATGTATGAGGGATGTGACACCATTAATGTGTTTTCAGATGTATGACTGAGGGTACACTGTCTACTATATTTCTGTAAGTATAATTCTGTTATCTTGACTTGCATGGGCTTCACAAGTACATATGACACATACACAACTGGATCTACATCCAATAACCTTGTGAGGTCACACACATGCAAGTGTAACAGCTCAAACTGTCACCTGTATTTAGATATGATTCCAGACTATGTCTCAGCAGCACTTCTTCTGTGACAAAGATGGAAAATCAACAATGTGGAAGAAAATGTTTTGTCACTTATGCCTAGGTTTGAATCCCGGAGTGTAAAAATCTATTTTCCTAAGTGTGTAAAGGCAAAAACAAATGTGTCAGGTCATTACAATTTAATAAAAGACAAGATCTAATTACCTTTAAGCAGCTATGCAACCAAGCTAAAAAACTTGTTACCAAAAACAAACAGCTACACTAGCCAGCTACAATAGAAGCACAACACAAATCCAAAATAATTCTAGTCCACTATTGCAACTCTACACCACCTTGGAATAATAAAAGGAATCCAAGGTTTCCCTAAATGCCCCTCCCTCTCAAATAGCTTAAGACCCTTAACATCCATTTTATAAAATCAATAACTGATCTTATCACTAAAACCTCCAATACCTTCCACTCTTCCCCTTTATCTATCCTAATTACTCCCTCCCATTGCAGAGAACCACTTTCTGAGAATCATCCCACTTTCACTCTTCAACTAATACCTACAACCTCATAAAATGTTTATGTAGAATTACTGCAGAAACTCAAACTCTGCTTTACCACCACTGACAATCTCCCACCTGCATACCTAAAACTAACAGATGACAACACATCATACCCAGTCAACATCCTGATCAAACAATCCATATCGAAGTCCAGAGTACCAAGCTCTGGAAAAAGTCTCATATCATCCACATTCACAAAGGATGTGACTTCACAGAACTTACAAACTTTTGACCCATAGCCATACTTTCCCCCATCTCTAAAATATTGGAAAAATGAATTCATTTTCAGCTCATGAATTACTTACAGCATAATAACCTCTTTACAAACACAGAACATGGTTTTCGTCCCAGCCACAGCACAACTACAACCCTCCTAACTTTCACCAACTTTGTAAACAGAGCTAGCTATGCTTCTGCCCTGTTTCTTGCCCTCTCAAAGGCATTCAATACTGTGTCTTACTCTTTACTCTTGAACAAGTTCTCTAACCTAGGAATTACCTCCTACACAAAATTGGTTCCATAGCTACTTAAACAATTGAAAACAATCCATAAAGTGGTCATATATTATCTCCCCTTTTTCAGCAAATCCCACTGGTGTCCTACAGGGATCAATCCTAGGACACCTACTTCTTAATATTTTTACTAATTACCTTTGTACAGCATCTACTAGTGGAACATTAATACAATATTCTCATGATTCCACAATAATATGTACCTCTCACACACCACCCAGCTTTTCTCTGATACTCAAAGTTTCTCTGCTGTTGGATCCTGGCTTACCAACTGCCAGATATTCCTCATCCCAAAAACAAGTAAACTGCTTCTTTTTCAGCCAAAGAACTGTTCTACTAATCTAAATAGCTTCAAATTTTACTCTCCTGATAACACCACCACTGAAACTGTCCACCACATTCGGTTTGATCTTCACATTCAACATAACATAAAGAAAACCTACCAAAAACTTGACACACTTTACAGAAATAAACATACACTAACATCTTCTTCCGAAACCACCCTTCCTAAAAGTTTCCTTCTACCCTTCCTACTTTACAGTGTTCCAATACTTATCAATTTACAGAGCTCTTCTAGATCCAAAATGTAAAAGTGCTATAATAAACTGGCCATGTTTGCCACCAACTGAAAAACTTGAATCCATCACCATTTGTCACTAAAAAAACTGAATTGGCTAGAATTCCCTAACTATATACTATATACCTAACTTCTAACACTCCACAATATGGTCTACAAAACCCTATACTGCTCAGCACTAAAGAAAATCATTACACCTTACAACCCTAACAGAACACTTATATACAAACCCTTTAAGACAGCTGGGCAAAGCCTCTACTCCCACTATGTTGCAAAAGCATGGAACTCTCTCCCACTTAGTCTGAGAACTGCTACTAATCTACCTGCCTTTAAAACTGTACTGTAGCAACACATGTTCAACTCCTGCCTGTGCCCTTGCTTTGATCCAGGCTAATCTCTTGTCTAGATCAGACCAGACTGCAACTCTTGTTCACTCTCTCGCTGTCTGTACTCCATTCACTCTGTATTATTTACTTGCATGTCTATATCAATTACTTCAGTGGTTACTATCTGCCTCATATCAATGTACCAGTTTACTTGTTATTCAGGTAATTTGTTGCTATCTGTATAAAAATGTATTTTTTACATCTCTGTATGTAATTGTAACTCATGCTATTTTTATGTTATCTGTATAAAGTTCATATATGTCTGTATGTAATTGGAGCTTTTCTCCTTGAACCTCCACTGAAAATGGGTTTTTTTCTGATCCACTTAGACATTCCTAGTAAATAAATGTCAAATAAATAAATAAATAAATAAATGCATTTATGCCCCCAGTGTATGTCTGTAAACTTAACACACTTAACAGTTACCTTCCAATTATCAATATATATATTTTGGCTACATCAGTAGACACCCATGAAACTAAAGCCAAGTGTCAGACTAACCTTCCAATTTCAGTTATTTAATTACTCCCTGCTTGGTACTGCTTTGCTCTGCTTAACATTGTGGAAATACAGTTGGCATCATTGCTCGGGTTTGCACACTATCAGTAAACTCAATAAATGGAATTGGCAGGAAAGTATCACTTTACATAGCTCTAGTTCAGCTGGTAGACATGGCTGGCACTGGAGAGGAAGGTGCCAAGTTTAGGGCACAGAGATGGGTGTCCAGGAGTCCAGGATATTTATTGGACTCCTGATAAAGCACCACAGCTATAGGCTTCTGTAGGGGTACTATTCTGGCTCCCAGTACAAGTCAAGGTGTGGAATAGTTTGGCCCAGGCTGTATCCAGTGCCACTGGTATCCCACACACTGGACAGAAATGTAGCCATCATTTTAATGACCTATGCAGGAAAAAAATGTATACTCTCAACCACTGGTTGCATGAGTTTGAGACTGCAGACATCCACAGTTGTGTAAGTCTGTCAATAAGGGAGTACTTGTAAGACCTAGAAAGTTGAATATAGGCAAAACTGGTATGCATAATGCTCTTCTGTTCTTCTCTTTCCCCAGCTCCCACAGAATGTGAGTTCAATCAGCAGGCTCGTACTGCTCAGTTGGAGAGACTAAGAGAAGCAAGTGGTATGTATGCAGCAGAAGAGAAGCATTATTGTAGCTTTAAAAGTTTTGGTCTTTTTCACAGTTTTATCAAATTGAGCATGCATATCCCAAATGTAAAAGCAAGTATGCATGCATTATTCTGTTGCACAAACCAGTACAGTCCAATATTAGATTGTAGTCAGAGGTTGTGGGTTCAAATACCACAATTCACAATTATACAAAACTGTTATTTCTTCAATAATATTTACCTTAATTTTAAAACTCTGTACCAGTGGCACAAATGTCCCGCTGTAAACTGTAATCTGTATAACTGGAACATGCATATTTGCAATATATGCACATTTCAAGGATTACTTTCAGCAGTTTGTAATATACTGTGTATCTGTGGCTCCAACACTGATGCCCAGCACATCTGGGAGCCAACTTGGCATCACTACCTCTGATGCCCCTGTACTACCTACACCGTCAGGTAGTACTGCCCAAAAAGCTGGTACAGTGGTACCTTTTGGGAGTTATGGCGGAGGTGGTGATTTCATCACCCACAGGGAGATGCCAGGGATGGTGCATAGAGTTGTGAAATGCAGCACTGATGTACACCTATGCTGGATGGAGATGCTGGTGTCCATCATGGTACAATAGAGGAGAAGATGTCAAGCACTCTAGCCACCAGTGGAGCAAGGGGGCAGTGATGATAGTCCAATGGGTGAGGACTAAATACTTATGGTCTCCAAACGTGACAGCCTTGAGCCTGTGTTGTCCCCTTCCTCACCCCAATCATGATTTCCCCAACCTTTTGTGTCCCTCACCATCCCTGTCTCGTCATGTTTGTCTTGTTTGTATTTGCTTCCTCACCTACCCAGCTTACCTAACCCAGACATACCTATGTCCCTTATCCAGTAGTCCTCTTTTACTGAATTAAAAAAAATGGGCACCTGTCCCATAAAACAACAAAAAACATTGTTTCACACATAGCTTTCCATTTTGCACGTGTCTTCTTGACACACTTAATTCTGTCTAATTGGCACCCCTCTCTCTGGAAGTGACAGTCCAAATTCAGCTAATATTCTACATATATGATCAGTTTTTACTGTTGAAGAAATGGATAGCTATAGTTCTTTCCTACCTCCCTCCTGCACATTCCTAAATTGCTTTCCCTTTGTTCTTCCCCCTGCTTGCTCCCCATTTCACCAATTTCCTATCTACTCTATTTTAACACCTATAATCTGGTAAAAAAATAGAATCACACGCAGCACGCATAAGTAGCAGAAAAAGCTATGGATCCCTTCACTTTTTGGCCTCTGTATTTTAATGGAGTTTCACATCAAGCAGGAATGAGGCGGTGGTGAGCGGTTGTACAATGCTGCAGTTATCTAAGCACAATGTTGCTTAACCCTGCTGTGCTATGTCAACATACAGCAACACACATACTGTAAAGAATTAAAGTCTTTGCATTACCACTGTTTATTTAAAAGTATTTAAAAGTATTAGATACAATTGAATTCGATCCCAGTATCATCTGAGCTAAAAAAAAAAATGTATCTGTACATTTACATCTGCTGCCACAGAGTCAGTTAAGCAGCCTGTGTGTTTCATATACTCACTACTAACTCTCAGACTTAGCAACATGGCTCGCATTTGTGCACTGCTTAACTACACACAAATAAGTAAAGTATTCGAAATGTGTATCTCGCATGTGCAAACACTGTCAACTGTCGCACAAACCAGCTGCTCACTTTCCTATGAAATATTAAATATTATGTATTACAGCTGTTCACTGTCCATTTCCTGTCTGTGACATGAAATTACACGTGGAAACATAAACTGAAAGCCCTGTCTAACAATATGTCAAATAGTTGCAATACAGTCATATATTACCTCCCCCAAGCACTGCAACTCTGATGTCTCAGTACTTTTTTCATACATATATCACATACAGTACAGAAATTTATATCAAATGTTGTGTCATTTACCTCACCAAGAGGATCATCGGCTACAAACAGATGTCCTGTGCAGCTCGACTAAAGAAACTCCAGTTCTACTCAGTTGCTTACCGCCTACTCAGAGGCAATCTATGCCTGACGTGCAAAGCCATGTCAAACCCAGAATTAATGGACATGCTCCGGCTCAAAAAATCCAAGTCCCTTAGAGCTACACACTCCAAGGACCTAAACCTCAGCACAAAAATAAATAGGACATGCTGGAGGGACGGATTCATTTCCCAGAGGCTCCCTTCACTCTGGAATAGAATCCCAATTCATGTTAGACGTAGCCCCTCACTGACCCTCTTCAAGCGAAATCTGGACGCATGGATGGGAAATCGCAAATTCACCCCTGGGATCTCTTCTGTGTCCCTGCTAGACAGAGGCACAGTAAACTAATCTTAAAAGGGTACCTTCTGTGACCTACGTTACAGAGGCACAATAGGTTAATCTAATAAGGAGGCGGAAGCCAAATACACTCTGGCTAGGCTTATAAATGCCCCAGGGCAGATAGTCTAGTATCTACCTATGAACCTATATGCAATGACATCAGTCTTTTGACATGCAGATCTAGAACTGTTAACCCATAAGGCTAAAAAGCCTTAACCACAAGGCTAGGGAAAGGATCAGCATAGACCTTTTCCACAGGGACATAGGTGACCTTCACCACATTTGACCTGACCCATTTTGGTTTTGTCCAGTGTAGATTTTCCTTATTAAACCTAGTGGACTTCTTTGATACTGACCCCAAAGACCTGGATAAGGGATAACAGGACACACCACCTATGTTGAGTTATCCAAGGTCTTTGACACTATCCCCCATTGAGGCATCATAGAGAAAATTCTCCCATCTGGGGATTAACCCATACATTACTAGATGGAAAGCCAACACACACTGCCAAAGTTGAAGACTGCACCTCCACCACCAGACTACTTACCAGTGGAATATTACAAGGATCTGTGCTGGGCCCTAAACTGTTTGGAAAGTGTTTCTCTGAAGTCCAGGCAAAGGTAGATAGCCTGTGGCTTACCAAGTTTGCAGATAACTGTCAAATGGATGCAGTCATATAGAGTCCCCCAACTATGTTAACATATTACAGAAGGGGCTGACACAGACAAATGATTGATGCCAAACTTATGGACTGAACCTTAAAGGAAAAAAATGCTTCATTGTCCCCTCTGGCAATGAAGTACCCCTGCTAATTATGATATACATAGCATCCATCTAAGCTCAAACTCAGTGTTGCAAGACATGCTGATATCAATATACACTTCAATCACTATGTGTCCATAGTGGTGAGACTCGCATTCTACATTGCACACCTCATAAATAAGGCCATCACATCCAAAACTAGGGAAGGCATAGCTCTGCTGTACTCTACCCTTATCAGTCCACTAATTGAGAACAGTGCTCCCTTCTGTCTGTAGCAACCCAGACACCTGCAGCAACTGGAGAAAACACAGAGGCTTGTGACTGGTAGAATCCACAGCCTGCAAAATATGACATACATGGAAAGACTGAAAGACCTGTCACTGTACTCAGTATCTTGCAGGCTGCTGAGAGATGACCTATGCCTGGCCTGCAGAGTGCTCTCAGACCCTGCCCTACTGGAAATGCTGTACATCTGCAAACCAAGTGGGACAAGAATAACTTTCTCCAGGGATCTCAACCTAGCCTTTGACATAAACAGAACATGCTGGGGAGACAGTTATATTGCCCAGTGATTGCCACTCTTCTGTAATAGGTTCCCACTGCATGTGAATCACTGCTCCTCAATAACCCTATAAAACTGCAACCTTGACCACTGGATGGGTGATTGTAAATTCACCCCTGTCTCTCATGTGCAGGGCCAGACAATGCTGATCACACAATTGCTCTGCTAACAATGACCATCAAACTATGCTCAATAAGGGTACTTGTGTTTTTAAACAGCTAGGCTTGTAAACATCCTAGGGTCATTAGACTAGTAACCTCCTATGAACCTATGCAATGCTCCCAACATCTTTTCTCCAATGTCTCCTGCTGATGTCACCCACTATAAGTTGTCCTGCAGTCTTGTCAAAGTCAGATTTGTGCCATGGTGCTTATGTAAAGTACTGAGTTCTGTAGTCTGTGTACTTAGGTAGGGGTTCTGTTCTCACTGCAGTCACCTGTGTGTATGTCCAGCCAAAATAGCAGAATTGTGTATCCTACAGTTACTGCTCCAATATCATGGATTGACAGCATTACATATGCCTACACATCTATTTCCTGCAGGTCTCCCAACATCTTTTCTCCGACATGCCCTGCTGATGGTATCAACTATAAGTTGACCTGTAGTCTTGTAAAATGGGGCAAGTGGTTGGCATAATAGTTAAGGTGTTTACCTTACAGACACAAGGTGCTGGGTTTGATTCTCACATGAGGTAAATGGCTCAGCTTAAAATGGCCCAAAAGGGCAGTTAGCCTAGTACTAATCTATGAACACACTTCTAATCTATGAACACAAAAGTCAGACTTGAGCTGTGGTGCTTGCATAAAGTACTGAGTTCTGTAGTCTCCATACTTAGGTAGGGCTCCTATTCTCACTGCAGTCAGTGTGTGTGTGTGTGTGTGTGTGTGTGTGTGTGTGTGTGTGTGTGTGTGTGTGTGTGCATGCATGTGCGTGTGTGTGTATGTTTGTGCAATTGCTTGACATTACAAAGAGCCTTTTACAACAGCATGTGGGACACTGTTATTACCATAGTCTTCTCAACAAACAATGTTGATGTCATCAGCTATATATGATTTGTGGGTGTGCACTATTCTCTCCAGGGCAGAGTCAGACACTGGCCTGGAGGCCAGGTAGAAGTCAACTCATCTTATATGATATAGATTACAGTGACATAGCTTTCAGTCTATCCACATAGATCATAGTATTGTTTGTAGGCCCTCTCCAGCTGCTATGTGTCTGGTGAGATACATGCAAAAGAGAGCATTATACTATATTAGTGTTCTGATGAGGTCTGAGTACAGTGTTGTAATAGAATCCTAAGATCTGAATACAATGGCGTGACATATGATGTGCACAACATAGGTCAAAGTTCATATTGCTATCTAAGTGTGTTCCCAGTGCTTGCATCACTGGTTTTCAACATA
The DNA here is from genome assembly GCF_019279795.1 of Protopterus annectens. Classification (NCBI taxonomy): domain Eukaryota; kingdom Metazoa; phylum Chordata; order Ceratodontiformes; family Protopteridae; genus Protopterus; species Protopterus annectens. The sequence goes on along the minus strand of NC_056741.1, from coordinate 1,958,699,864 downwards.
GGACTGTTAAGAGGGGGTTACGCTTTTAAGACTGACAACATAAAGGCACATTTTTGCATTCATTTGTAGACCATGTGGCTTTGTCAGCAATAATTTGTCTGTGTTTACCCCTCCTGTAGTATGTTATTATCATCAGTGGACTCAAAGATTGCAAGAATCAGCAAATGCAGTAAGCCAAAGGCCATATATTTTAGCCTGAACTGTCAGGAAATAGATTCCAAACAGTAAAGGGCCAAGCAAAGATCCTTGGGGTATGGCAATTGTGACAGCTTATCAGACTTTTTGGTTTGCCTGATAATGTTGAAGAAGGTAATATGGAAAAATTCTTAACTTTTTGGCTCCCTGATGTACTACAGCTTCCTGAAGCTCTTTCATATGGGGTAGAAAGAGCACACAGGTCCTTGGCAGCTTCAAAAAAAAGGTAAATCCAATTCTACTAAATTTGTTATAGTGAAGTTTTTATCATCCCATGACAAGGATATAGCGTTAAAGACTGCATGGCTAAATCTCCTATTAAATATTAAAAAAAAGTCATACGTTTTGATAAAGATTACTCATCTTCTGTAATTGCCAAATGAAAGCTTTTTTTGCCAATGCTAAAAGAGCTAAAGAAACCCCAAATAAAGACACACCTATTATTTCCTGCCAGATTACAAATATTTCTCCAAGATGGTCCAAAAATATTTGATGACATAGACTCTGCCATTGTTTGTTTGTGTCTTTCGGCTTTTCCCGGTTAGGGGTCGCCACAGCGGAACTCCGGTCCGCTAATGATTGGCAGTTGAATTTTACATACCAGCTTGCCAGGCCTGATGCACAACCTTCAACGAAGGTACGCCTATTCACGCATGTCTCCACGCAGAAGATGCTCTAGCTGAGAATCGAACTGGACAGTGTCTTACTGTGAAGCGGCAACGCTACCGCAGCACCACCAACTCTGCCATTACCTTTGTCAAAACAAGAAAATTGCTTGATAAAATAGAGGATATAAAGTGGGCAAATGCCAGCCTTAAAAGAAATGCTGATAACAGTTCCTGAAAGATTTCTGAACATAAAAAGAAGCTCAAGAATAAGTCATTAGTTAAGCTATTTTGCAATAGCTTTCAGTTACCCAAGTCTTAACAACTAACCCAGAAGCTGATGAAGTGGAAATGGTTCAACAGGTGAAGTCTTTGTTTAAATTTCTTTTTATGGCACATAGTTGTTTTAATGGCAGTTTATAGTTTGTTATTATTAAGTCTAGTTTATTTTATTTTAAAGTAACTCAATTATAGCAAGTAAAAGCTATTTATTTATTTATTTATTTATTATCTTTTAATATTAAGCTGTTGTCTGCTATAATAAATGCTCCGTATGTCTGGGGACTGAATTTTATGGTATTTTGGGAACTATGATAGATACGGAGACTTATAGATGAGAAAATGAGGGTCTTTGTTACAATAGAAACTATTTTCTTTGTTTTAAATTGTTTGCCATTTTATTTCCCTGTCTCTCTATGAAGAGATACTCTTCATTGATATTGCTGCCATAATGTTGCATTAATGATTATGTTTCCCATCTTTTGCTCTGCTGCTGGAATGTGGTGCTATTTGTGGTAATAGACATATGAAAGGTTTTTGTTTTGTCCCTTTCAGCGACCTGATATGCTGTGAGTAATTCATTAGATATTTATCTATAAAAAATGTGAATATGTGGGTGTATTGATAAGCAAATGGCTCCTATTAGATAATTGTGGTGGTTTTCCTTGATTATGGTATTATGGAAAGGCTTTAATTTTTTTCCTTTTTGCTGCTGGTTGTGAAGAAGTGGAGGATCTTGTATGGATCAATATGTTTGTGGTGGTCAAGTGGTTTGCTGGGCTTGGGAATTGGAGTTTGTTGGTTCTTTAATGTTTTATATTGCCTCTGTCCCTCCCTTTAGCCTTTTTTACTGTTGTTTTTATGTTTCCCGGTCCTGCCACGAAGTAATCAACAGCTTTCTTACAGAAAAGCTGTAAATGTTTTCCCTCCTCAATCTCATGCATCTGAACTGCTGAATAACCCTGGTATGTGCTCGCACTACAGCTGCTACAGTTGAAAGCAGGAAAAAAGTCTTGTTTCTATGGAGACATTTACAGACTGAACCCTATGCTGAGAAGCTTTGCAAAGCTGCATAATAGCTAGAATAGACTGTCTTTAATGCCATCTACAGGTCAAACGGAAAACTGCAGCTATGTAACCTATATTATATGACCGCTATATTTAAGCATTTGTGAGTATTTATAAAAAAAAAAATCACTTTTGACACATTTAAACCCTTACATTTTATACACTTGTTTTTGTAATTTTATTATATTTAAGTGAAGCTTCTATTAATTGGTATAACAAGCATATAGCATATATAGCAACATCATTAAAATGGAAGGTTCAGTGTTGATTGATATGTTCATGGTGGTCTAGTGGTTTGCTGGGTCTGAGAAATAGAGTTTGTTGGATTTGCAGTATTTTATAGTAGCTTTCTCCCTCTCATTGCCTTTTTATTCTATCCGGGTTTATGTTTCCTGGTCCTGCCATGAGGTAATCAAAAGCTTTCTAAGAGAAAAGCTGCAAATGTTTTCTCTCCTTAATCTCATGCATCTGAACTGCTGAACATCTCTGGTATCTGATAATACTGCGGCAGCCTCAAATGAAAGCAAGAAAAACATGTTGTTTCCATGGAGACGTTTACAAACTGAACTGCAGCTAAGTAACCTGTATAATACAGCTGTTATATTAAAGCATTTGTGAGTGTTTATAAACAGAGCACTTTTGACACATCTATACCATTATGTTTTTACACTTGTATTTATAGTCTTATCATATTTAAGTTAAGCTTATTTTGATTGGTATACCAAACATATAGCATAAATAACATCGTTAAAATATTAAAAAAAATAAATAAATCTTTACAAGACCTAAGCATAATTTAATATTCTTCTACAAGACATAAAAAGCAGAAATGAAAATAATTCTAGTACAGATAGAAGATAAACAAATGATTGAAGTATAATATATTCTGTATGAATCTAGCTTACTGCATATAGTATAGTCTCAGATGCAGATTTTTGCCATATTAACTAATATGTTGATATAGTCTGACAAACATAGAAGCTGTTTCAGATTAGTAAAGGTCTTAAAGGAAAGAAAAGGAATACATTCCTTCCTAGAAAATACTGAGGACTTTATTGGAAACTCATATTACAGTGGAAAACTATAATGCAATATTTTCTATGCTCTTATTTTCAGATACATAGAAATGGGGAAATGGTGTCATTAGCTATTGGCACAATAAATAAAGAGACAGGGGATTAGTCTATTTATTGATTATTATAACAATTCATTGCATATGAATTAGTTATGACATTTGTATTATTTGTATAATATAGGATTGGTCTTTATGATGCTTTGAATTCAATCTGAAAAAAGTTAATCAATCTGAAAAAAGTTAAAATGAAACAGTTACATTTGACATATTTAATTTTGTTTCTTGAATAAGTACATACAATTGTAATGGATGTATTTTAATTCATAATTGTTTTTTTAATCACATATACTACCTTATATTTGTTAAACTAAACAGCAACATATATATTTGGATGGAGAGGAGATGAGTGTTGCTACTAACTTTATGGTCAATTTGGGTGACAGATGTTACTCAAATTAAGAGTTTTTAACTCTGGGGGGGGGGTTGAAAGATTCTATGTTATTAGCAAATGTTATAAGTTTCTGTTAATAATTATTATGATGTTCACCAAGTCTTACAAAATTGAATTTGATAAAAACATATTTCATTGGATACAAGTTTTATATATTTCATGTGTAAATTATAATTGTATTCCTAATAGCCAACTTTTATTGACTTATAAAATATGGGAAAAAAGAGAGTTACTCAACAACAGATTTTCAGAACATTAATGTTTTATGACATCATTAAAGTGTATATCATTAAACATAAATGAATTAAATAATCCTAGTAAGAGATGATCTTTGAATAAATATCTTAAATTGCATAATTCTCAATTAATATTTCTCCAAGAAACTCATCTACTAACTGAAGATATCACAAAATTGGAATCCAAATCTTACAAACATTTGATTAGCTCAGAACATACACAAAAAAGAGGGGTGACCATACTATGGAAAAATATAACACCCATGCCTAAAATAATTGACACTTACAAAGATAACAAAGGGATATTATCTTCAGCTGTTATAGAATTTAATAAGAAAATTTTGACTTTAATAAATATGTATTGGATTCCTGGCAATGGACCTACAACCGTAAAACAACATATAGAACATATAGTTCAGTTTTATAAGGGTAGAATTATTCTTGCTGGGGATTTTAATTGTATTTCTTACATAAAACATTAGTACCAATGGTAAAAGGAAAATTCTAGCTATAGCTAAATTATTGAATGAATTTTCAGATTCATACATGATGAAAGATATTAATAACTTTACAGATGCTAAGTCACTGTTCTATACATTTTACTCACATAGACATACTTCATATTCAAGAATAGATAAGGTATTAATTTCCAATAACTTAACTGATTTATTATTAAACTCAGAAGTGATTTCATGTCCCCTTTTGGACCATAATTCCAAAACATCTGATTTTATACTAAACTCCACATTTAATGTTCAAATTAAAAGGATACCAGCCTACATAATTAAACTGAAAGATTTCATTGATTTCATTACTGCAGAAGTACAACATTTTATTGAACTTAATAGTACACAGGGAACTTCTGAAGTATACATTTGGGATGCTCTAAAAGCTTACCTATGTGGTAAAATTATTGACTGGTATAAAAAGAAAATAATTTTGTGAGATAAAGATCTTCAAGATATACAAAGTTAGAATCTTTAAGACTTGATGCTTCAAAAAACCCAAATAAGAAAGATATAATGAATGAAATAAATACTTTAAACAATAAATATATGGGAATTGTAAACCATAAAGTCATGCTAAATCTAGAAAAATATGAACTTCTAACTTTTTCTAATAAATCCTAGATCTATGAATATACTAGAGAACAAGACTAAGAGATTAAATAAACTTAACCATGTTAAAGAAATCTATTCTCCAACAAAAATTGGTATCTGACCTACCAAATATATTATGTGAATTTAGAGATTTTTTTTTAAATAAACCAACCCAATGATATGATTAATAGTACAAAAGATATTCAATCTTGTATAAATAATAATATAAAGAACAGACTATCAGAAACACAAATAAAATTAATAGATAAACAAATATCTTTTAAAGCTGTAAAAGATCAAATCACTAAACTTAAACAAAATAAAGCTCCTGGTAACGATGGTATAATTTCTGAAATTTACAAGGTATTGCCTGCCAGAGCATTAACTCTGCTACATACAGTGTTCAGTATAGCCCAAAATAATAACATTATACCCCCCTCTTGGAAGTACACATTTATTTCTCCCATACTAAAGTCTGATAAAAACCCTGTAAAATGTGCTTCATATAGGCCCATTTCGTTATTAAACACAGACTATAAAATGTTTGTGTCTATTAATGCTGATAGACTCAAAAATGTTTTGCCATCCCTGGTAGACATGGATCAAACATGTTTTATAATTAATAGAACTTCTTATGATAACATCAAAAGAACAATACATTTAATTGAATCAGTAAAAATTTTAAATAATAATTTGACTCTTGTTTGTTTAGATATTAACTGTGCCTTTGACTCCGTTAATTGGGACTATCTTTTTATCTTGCTGAAGGACTTAAACTTTTCTAATAGCTTTATTAATCTTATAACTCAATTATATAATGAAAGTCAAGCCTACATAAAAATAGGTACAAATATATCTCAGAGCATACCCATTGTAAAATGAACCAGACAAAGTTGCCCTTTATCTTTACTTTTATTCACATTATTTATGGAACCTTGGGCTAACTTAATAAGGGATAACAATAATATACAGGGGTATAAATTAAATCTTAATGAAACATCGAAAATCCAAATGTTTGCTGATGATGTATTAATCACTCTTGGTAGTACTAACCCCACCTTACAAGAATTGTTTAAAAATATGGATATATTTTAAAAAAATCTGGTCTTAACTTTAATAACTCTAAAACACAAATTCTCCTAATTGGTTCCAAAAGTTATAATATACAAGATCAATATAAAAAATATATACCTCAATCTCAACAAATAACATATTTAGGTATAATTATAGCAACTAATATTAAAAACATGTTACACCTAAATTATAGTAGAAGTATAACAATCATAGAGACTTTAATAAGTAAGTGGAACAACATTCTATTTACAATGGATGAAAAACATTCCATTATAAAGATGATCTTGCTTCCAAAGATCTTATACATAATACAATCTGTTTCTATTCCCCCTACAGGCTCTTACATTAAAAAATTTAACACACTGATTAAAAACTTTTTGTGGCATCCAATAAAGCCTAGAATTGCATTGTCCTATCATATGTATTGCTGGGAAAATGGAGGTAGATCTTTACCAAATCTAGAACTTTATTCAATTTCATCAATAATTAAAACAACTGTTTATCTTATAGATGGAGAGTATTTTGCAAAATGGAAAGAAATTATGTTAAATTTATTCCATAATACCAAAATAAAGATAATAATCATCTATCACAGTTAATAAATAATTCATTTACATGGAATTTGAGAGAGTACTTTTCCAATTATTCCACTCAAATGTTTAAATATACTTATGCAACTTTAATTCTAAAGGCCTTTAAAAAACTATATATTTAGGTTTAGAATATTTGAGAATTGGTTGTTCCTCATTTTTCCCATTGCCTATACACAAGGGATCATTCTCTCTGCAGATCATTCTAAAATGTTGCTATATAAACAAAAACAATTAATGTTTTGACATCAAATGCTAAATAAAAATGAGACAAAATCTATTAAAGCTTTTATAGATGAATATAATCTTAACACATTACTTTGGTGAGATTTACAAGAGTTTAGAAAATATATTCTAGATAAGCTAATTTTAATCCCCTCAAATGCTAAGAATTCAATTCCCTGATGAACAGGTTAACAGACGAGATCAGACAGGAGTCCCCGTGGACTATGATGTTTGCAGATGGCATTGTGATCTGTAGTGAGAGTAGGGAACAGGTGGAGGAGACCCTGGAAAGGTGGAGATATGCTCCAGAGAGAAGAGGAATAAAGGTCAGCAGGGCTAAGACAGAATATATGTGTATGAATGAGAGGGAGGATAGAGGAATGGTGAGGATGCAGGGAGTAGAGGTGGCGAAGGTGGATGAGTTTAAGTACTTGGGATCAACAGTTCAGAGTAATGGTGAGTGTGGAAGAGAGGTGAAGAAGAGAGTACAGGCAGGATGGAGTGGGTGGAGAAGAGTGTCAGGAGTGATTTGTGACACACGAGTATCAGTAAGAGTGAAAGAGAAGGTCTACAAGTGGGTAGTGAGACCAGCTATGTTATATGGGTTGGAGACAGTGGCATTGACAAAAAGGCAGGAGTCAGAGCTTGACATGGCAGAGTTGAAGATGTTAAGATTTGCACCGGGTGTGACGAGGATGGACAGGATTAGGAATAAGTATATTAGAGGGTCAGCCCAGGTTGGAAGGTTTGGAGACAAAGCCAGAGAGGCAAGATTACATTGGTTTGGGCATGTGCTAAGGAGGGATGCAGAGTATATTGGAAAAAAGATGCTAAGGATGAAGCTGCCAGGTAACAGGAAAAGAGGAAGGCCTAAGATAAGGTTTATGGATGTGGTGAGAGAGGACATGCAGGTAGTTGGTGTGACAGAGCAAGATGCAGAGGACAGGAAGAAATGGAAACAGTTAATCTGTTGTGGCAACCCCTAATGGGAGCAGCTGAAAGAAGAAGAATAATACTTTACCAGTTAAAAATAGTATATCATATATTTATAGAGCAATTAAACAAGATCGGGATGTATATTCAGATTACAGAAAATGAATTCCAATAGTTATCAATAGTTTTATTCCTTCAGAAAAAGACAAACGTAATTTCCTTCAGCCAGCCGCAAAACAACTTCCTCCATTAAATGGAGAATCTTCACATGGAGATTTTTACATAAATCTTTCATCACACCTCAGAAAATGAGCAAGATAACTAAACAAGATAGTGTTTGCTGAGATACCACGCAGTAACAAATGTTGATTGGAACCATATATTTTATGACTGTGTACGATTAAAGAAATTTTGGGAAGACGTTAACACTTTTTTACAGGCAATTTTTACAGATAATTTTATGCTTACAAAATCACTTGTATTATTCAATACACCTGTTCCAGACTGCATAAATAAAAACAAATATTCTTTGCTCTGGTCTATACTGTCCATTGCCAGGAAAATAATTACAAGAAACTGGAATTCTTCATCACTTCCCTCATTTAAAGAGTTTAAAGGTCTTCTCTTGGAAATATCTAAGTTAGAAATGTTAACTATCAAATCTAAATGTACAAGGAACACAAAATTATATTGCGAATGGGAAAATACACATGAATTATTAGTTAAAGAGCTGGATAAATGATTGCTGCAGTAACCTTTCTTTTTTTATCTTTTATTCTGTATTTCTATTTTTTTCTGCCAAAATTAACTTAATTGATCTTGTTTGATATATAGTGAACGCCACTGTATATAGTTTTCTATGCTATTTTAGTTATTGTATTAGTATTTTCCTTTTTAAATATTGTACTTTAAAAATTTAACATTCAATTTTTTTCAAAATATCTGTTCATTATATTAATGTTTTCAATAAAGCTGTTTAAAAAAAGAATTCTGTATTAACTGTTACATTTTTCACACATTAGTAGAGTTTCAAAGCTGAACTATTTCCACTGTCTCTGCAGTACTTAATTACATTGTGTCTGTTACGTTTACAGGACTGTAGTATCAAGACTGTGTGGTTTCCCTGCACTTGAGCTCTAAAATCAGCAATTTTACATTAAGAGGGTTTTCTGACTGCACTCTTGTGGCAGAAGTATGTTCTAGCAAACCTAAAAGAGTTGGGGGCTGTTGGATAAAAGCTTATTGTGTTTTCCTGTCTGCTCTATAGGCCTTGCTGTTGTAAAACTTGTTTTTCTGACTCTATATAAGCCCAGTGTTTGTGCTAATCTGCTGTCTACACAGAGGCATTTTGCAGCACCCTGTATAGATGCAAATGCTTTCGTGTTAAAATTTTCCTTAGAATAGACATCTCTGCAACCTTCTCCAGTCCACTTCCTGGTCTAGGAGAATCTGAGTTGCACACAGAAAGCATCATCTTGTTGAATAGCTGCAGTACACACCTAGTATAGTATCCATTCTTTGTATGTATGCTATCATCCCAGTCCAGTTACATCTACCCACTCTTCTCCCTGGTTAAACACATAATAAAAAAAAATGAAACCATGGATAGGCATTTTCCCGCGATATCTGTGGCCAGCCAGCTGGACATGGGCATCCTCAGGCAATGTAACAATTGTCTCATGTGTACTGGCAACCACTGGATCCGGAAACAAACAGTATGTGAGAGATGTGATTCCCCTATGAAAATTGAGACACAACTCTTACATACTGATAAATCAAATGACAATCAGGTTGTCAGCAAATGCACATCATTTCCATCACTAAGTATGCTCTTGACACATAAACCCACATATCTGGAGGTACTCACAAGTAACTTACCAAAACTTCAGTGGCCTCCCATACACTGCCCTCAGAAACCACATGCAAACAAAACAAAGTCAACACCAACCATTACACATCACAGTATCTCCACAAGCAAACCCTTAGAGTGAAACATCACACATTGAAACATCTTGGTCACAGGAAACTCCACCATGAGACATATGGATGTCTCCCTTCATCAGGTTAGGTAAAAAGAGGGTTAGAGTCAGTTGCCTGTCATGGGGCTGGATTCACCAGATCACACAGGTACACAGGTCACTCAACCACAAGTACCAGTATGACTCAGTCATAGTCCATGTGGGTGTGAATGATTTTGAGATACACTTCCCTGGACTACATGAAGATAGACAGGATGGACCTCTTTGAATACATGTCACAGTCTAATAGCAGCCCCATAATGAGCAGCATTCTACCTTCACCCAGAATGACACCACAATACAAACATAAAATGCTTGACTTCAATAACTGGCTTAGCTACTGGTGTCATTCCAAGGGGATCCAGTATTTGTCAGCCTGGATGACATAGGTTCATAGGAAATTACTAGGCTAATGGCAGAACAGCCTTTACAAGCCTAGCCAATAATACCCTGGGTATGACAGTTTGTGTCTTTTGGCTCTTCCCGGTTAGGGGTCGCCACAGCGGAACTGCGGTCCGCTAATGATTGGCAGTTGATTTTTACGTGCCGGCTTGCCAGGCCTGACACACAGCCTTCAACGAAGGTACGCCCATTCACGCATGTCTCCATGCAGAAGAGGCTCTAGCTGAGAATTGAAATGGATAGCGTCTTACTGTGAGGCGCCAACGCTACCGCAGCACCACCACCGTGGGTACCCTGGGTATGACAGTATTATACCTTAATTACCCAGATATGGGATGGAGTAGTATTAGGGTTGTGGGTCTTTAGGTTTTGGACCCTGAGTCATTTTACAGACTGTCTCTGTCGATAAGGGGCATGGGCAGCACCACAGGAGTGAATTTATGGTTCCCCATCTATTTATTCAAATTCTTATTGAAGAGAATGAGGAATGGGCTTTGTTTTATGAAGACAGAAAGTTTATTCCATAGTTGAGTTAGCCTTTGGAATATAAATCTGTCTTTCCAGTAAGTTCTGTAAGAGTTCATAGGTTCCTAGGTAGGTACTAGGCTATTGGCCCTAAGGCCTGTATAAGCCTAGCCAAAAAGGTACCCTGGCTTTCGCCACTCAAGAAAATTATTTTCTTGTGCCCTTGTCGAGCAGAGCCACAGAAGTGATCCCCGGGGTGAATTTTCTATTTCCCATCCAATCATCAAGATTTTTCTTGAAGGGTGCTAATGAGAAGCTATGCTTGACATAGATAGGTAGTCTGTTCCAGAGTATGGGAAGTCTCTGGGCCAGGAATCTATCCCTCCAGCATGTTCCGTTTATTGTGGTGACAAGGTTTAAGTCCCTAGAGCATGTATCTCAGACGGATTGGGATTTCTTTAAGTGGAGCATGTCCAACAGCTCTGGGTTTGACATAGCTTTGTATGTTAGGCAGAGATCACCTCTGAGTAGGCGATATGTGACGGAGTAAAGCTGGAGTTTTTTGAGACAGTCTGAGTAGGGCATCTGTTTGAGATCAGTAATCCTCATTGTGAGGTATTTCTGCGGCCTTTCCAGTTATTGTAGATGTCTTGTGAGGTACATACCAAAAGAGGCATTGTACTCTATAATGGGTCTAATGAGTGACGAGTAGAGGGGAACAATGACCTCTTTTTTCCTGGATGAGAAGCCTTTTGTGATGAGGTGTGCCATGTAGAAGGATTTCCTGACTACTGTGGCAATGTGATTATCAAAGGAGAGACTACTGTCCACCTGTATCCCAAGGTCTCTTATCACACTTTCGGTGTTAAGTACACCACCGCCTATGTAGTAGTTCATGGGTACAGAGTTTTTACCAAAAGGGATGACAATGCACTTTTTGGCATTGAGCTTGAGGCAGTGGCTTTGACACCAGGCATCTTTCTCAGTGAGGCCTTTTTGTAGGATGTCCACATCATTAGGAGTTTCAATTATAGCTCCTAGTTTGCAGTCATCTGCAAACTTCATTAGCCAAAGACCTTCTGTGTTAGCCTGTACTTCAGAGAAGTAGATATCAAACAGGAGAGGACCCAGGACTGAACCCTGTGGTACTCCACTTGTCACTGGTCTGAAGTCGGATTTGGAGTCTGCTGCTTTCACAGTGTGGGTTCCGTCAGTGATCCAGTTGGAAACTCATCTAGTGACATAGGGATTTATACCTAGTTTAATGAGTTTATCTATAATTCCAGAGTAGGTGATGGTATTGAAAGCCTTGGCGAGATTTAGATAGGCTGTGTGAACCACCGTAGCCACATCTACGGCTTTGGTGACTGCTTCAAAGAAGTCTATCAGGTTTGGGAGACATGATCTGCCTTTTACAAACCCAAACTGGGTGGGGTTCAGAGTTTGGAGATTACCAATATCTTTGTTTATAAGTTCCATGATGATACGTTCCATGGCCTTGCAGACCAGGCTCGTCAGGCTAATGGGGTGGTAGTTCCCAGGGTCCGTGGTGGCTCCCCCTTTGTGGAGTGGGATAACCATCTCTGTGAGCCATTCTCTGGGCACAACACCTGAGATGAGGCTATGATTGAACATGGTACTTAGGTGGGGTGCCAGTTCATTCTGAAGTTCATATAGAATGCAGCCTGGGATGTTGTTAGGTCCCATGGATGCTGTGTTCTTAGCTTTGGAGAGTGTCATTTTTACCTATGCAGACATGATTACAGGAGCTTTCATTCTTTCGGTATAGAGATGGGCCCTTTACGGGGTGAGAGGGGGCTAAAGTTAGCATTGAATTTATCTGCCAGGATGTTGGCAATATCAGTTGGTTCTGTATATTTAGTGCCATTGTACTGTAACTCAGAGCAGATCTGAGTGTTGCCATTGAAATTCTTGACATAGTTATAGAATGCTTTGTGGTTATCTTTAGAATCAGTGGCAATTTTGTTTTTGTAACTAGCTTTGGAGAATTTTATGAGGGATCTCAGTTTCTTACTGAGGCTGACCAGGGAGTTCCTCCAATCATGAGATTTTACTCTTTTTTGCAACAGTTTCTTTCTTCTCTTGTAGAGTTTGTTTATGGCAGGGGACCACCAGATTGTCTTCCTTTTTTTAGAGGATAGCATCTTGGTTCTGTTATGGATAGCATGATCCATGCACTCGTGTAAGTGCTTATAAAGTGCATTTGTGTAGGATTCAGCAGGCATACCTCTATTGTCTGTCTGCATGGGTTTAGTGAAGTTTGTCACTTCTGTCTTAAGAAGTGTAAAGTTGGTGGGATGTGGATGTCTAGGGTGATTAGCTTTTGGTTGGATCTGACCAACGAGGAATTGACCTCTGATGTGGAACACCGGTCACCCATGTTGGTAATGACCAGGTCTAGGATATTGCTGCCCCTGGTGGGGGTGTGGATTCAAGGCATTGGAATTTATGAATTCCAGAAAATGTTGAGCAAAAGACTTGGTACATGAGTAGTTTTCCCAGTTAATGGTGGGGTAGTTGAAATTGCCCATTATTAGGGTGTTGGGTTGTACCTTAATATTATCCAGTGTATCAATTAATGAGGAGTGGGAATCCTAGGGCCTGGTGGGGGATCTGTAGCATGCTACAATTTGGATTGCGGTCTTGCCCAGATTTAGTTGCACTTGGATAATCTCAGATACATTATGCTGAGCAACTAGCCTGGAAGTGTGGATATCCTTAACTCATTAACCTCGAGTACCTTCTCATGGCACCTCTTTGCTTAACACCGAGTGCGCCATGAGAAGATACTAATTGGAAGCTGTTACCCCCGAGTTCCTTCCACAAGAGTGAGCAACTGTTTTCCATATTTGTAGCTGAGCTTAATGTAAAACACGCTGAAATGGTAACTGAATGTGTAAATTACATTATATAGTTATCATTCAGCGTGTTTTTACATTAAGCTCGCATTAAAGATATTGTAGAAAATCCGGTTTAAAAGTGCTTCATAAAGCAAGTGGTGGCAGCCAATCGGCTTCTTGCAATCCAAGCCACCACTTGTGTCACACCCCTACCCGACTCTGGCTCAGAAGTAGCGATTCACTTTTTGAAAAAATAATAAAATTACTTGACTGATGCTGCTTATTTCAGCAAGTGGCAATGGTGCTTTATGTCATGTAGAGATCAATTTTTCTTCAGTTCAGTCTAAGCAAACCCATTGTGGGTACAAGTATAACCATTGTGAAGGTTATATGGCTGTTTCTGTGAAGTGCCTGGCCATATGTTTTGGACAACAGTTTTTTTTAGTGCAGTTTGCCCCCATACAACGTCAAAGCATCTCCTCAATCAAGCACTAATACGGCGCATTCATTTCCGTACCTGAAGATTGCAAAATTTTAGGGCAAGAGGTTGTCCTCAGGATCATCAAAAAAGTAAAGGCATTTCACTTTTAACTTGATCTCCTAGCGTTACGACAAGAGCGATCAGCAGTACCAGCCCCTCCCCACCTGTATGAGTTTTTGCAGTTCCGCTTCTGACTGGTTTGGTTTCCGTGTTTCCGATTCGGTGGGTGTGATGCAATTTTGTAGGACGCTTGGAAGTTGTTGGCAAGTACAGTTTGTTTCTGTATCTTCTGTATCTGATGTAGGACATAGCTCGCAAACTTTTTATGTCTAAACCAAAGGATGGCTAAAGTGTTAGTGCTGTTAAGTTTAGAAGCTGGGAAGTAGTATTAATTTTCTGAAGTAAAAGTAGTCTTTAACTGAAGTTATTTATTGAGTTTAATTCACTATCTTTTCTCCCAGAGGAGAACCAGCAAAATCCTGAGCTGAAATTGAGGACAGTTGAGATGGTGACCAGGCTGTGAATGAACGCAGATAATCTAAATATCAGTGCTATGAATGCAGTGTCCGAACTAGTTTCTTTTTAGTAATAATTTAGTTACTTAATTTGGATGACCTTATTAAAAGATACCATCAGTTGAATGTTCTCGTTTTGCTGTATTATCCACAAACTGTCAGTGTTAGGCACTATGCAGTACATCACAATCCATTTTTTGCGATTGCTTTTTCATACTTAAGCATTTTGTGGCCGATATCAGAAAGTTTGAGTCTGGGATTTTTTAAGAGTATTTAGTTGGAAAGATGAATGAATATAAAGTAAATACTTTATGATTTTTTTTTTTTTTGCATTTAAGAACATAAACCATATTGGCATGCAGGTTACTGCATTTTTAGTTCTGTAACTTGTACTGCTGAATTGCTTTTGCCCAAAGTCTGTTACTTTTTCAAGTACATCCATGTGATTTTAGGCTAATGAAGTGAACTGAATGCTGAATATCAGATTTACAGAGATTTTTTGTCCATAAGCACACATCAGCGTATAGGTATGACTCAAGTAAGTTAGTATCTTTTCATAATGGTCTTGCTACTGCTATCTCAAGGCCTTACAACTGTCATAATCATAATGCATGTCAAAGGTTTGATGCATTTTTTTTGAAAGAACATTTAAATCCAACATTTTCTATTGTTCAGGCACATGGGATTGTCAAGTTAAAACACCGGTCCTTTCATTAGTCCTGTGTTAGCTCTTTAGCTGTCCTCTGTTAAGCATAATCTCTAAAGGTGTATTACTTATATGCAATTAAAACAGGATATGACTAATATTTAGCAGTTTTTACAGACACTTAGTTTATGTTACAAGACCTTAGAGTAGACAAATGGGTCACATAGCAGAGTTATATACCAGAAAGATTATCTAAGAATTACATAAAGACACAGCTCAGGAAAAATAGCACATATACCTCCAGGAGTAAATTATGAAAGCAAAATAATAATTTTACTAATTGTTCAGACTATGCAAGATGACAGGAATTTATGCCTCAGGCTATAATGCTTGAATCATCTGTTTATTTTATGGCTTCCCAGAAACTGCTGGGAGAATTTTCTTTTATTATTTGCACATGACAAACCCTGATACAGACATCCTTCATATCATGATTTTGCCCCTCAGCTTTAGAAGAAAAGCACTGGAATATCTTTAGGAACCTGTTACTGTGAAAAAAGATCATATGTGACTGTTGGGGATTATAATGATAAAAACAAACATAAAAAATAGTACATTTATGTTACTGTGTTTCTTAACAGAAATTAAAAATACTAAAGTCAACAGCAAACAGCCATAGGCCAAAATGCTGTTTTTCATATCTACATATACAGTATATGTTTGACATAGTTTATGGATGTCACTCCCACTTTAATATCCTCTGTCTATCTTATTGTAACCCTAGGAGAGGGACAGTATATGTTGGTCACATCAGACATAAATGAATTATATGTCATTCATTTTGAATTGCTTTTTCTGCCATTCTCACATGGTTTGAATAGTTGGACACCACCTATGGATGATACTCCTATACTGACCACATAACTTGCTCCATGTCCTTGCCATTGTTCCGCTAAATAAGATAATCCTCAAATTGAAACCATCTTGAATCTATTTTATCACAACTAACGTCTTCTTTCCCACATATCAAAGTGAATATGGCTACCTTGTATTTCTTCTCCCCTGAACCCTTATGCCTACCCTTTGTCTAGAAAATGTATTGATGTTTACTATATCATCAACCAGCTGCATGTATGTACTGCTGACTGAATGTCAACACACATTTCTGGGATATTCCTTTGGAAAAAAAAAATTCCAGTGAGAGATGCTCCCTGAACATTTGCACTTCATTTATTTTGTTTCAATAATATATAACCCTGCTGGCCCACACTATTGTTGTGTTTTTCTCAGTAATTTTGCACATTGCAGGATTATTGTTGCACTTGCTATAGTTTGAATCAAGGAAGGGTCAACTCTCTTGAAAGCTCAAAGAACATCTCATCTCCCTGTAGCAAACCAAGAAGGATGGTCTGCAATATGGCTGTCACTAAAGTTTCTTTTGGGATAAACTCATTTAGCTGCTCAAATCCAGTATGGGCATTTCTCATGGCTTTGTCAGTCATGTGTGGAATGTATGTGGGAGGAAGGGCTCAGTAATATCTAAATCTTATACTATTTGACTGACTCAGGTCTTCTCCTTACTGATGATACATGTGTCTGTGTTGCATAACAACTGCACCAGGTAATATAATGAATGCCTACTCAACAGGTTATGTGCAGCAATTACCACCTGTGTCTCAGCATGCATACCTTTGCAGTAATGAAAGGAAGGTCATTATCACATTAGCAATACGTGCAGTTACAATATAGGAGTGAGTCATTATCACTTTTCTGTGAAAAGTCTCAGCTGCTGTCACTGTTATTCACATAAGCAGAAGTCATTATCACTTTGAATGCATAAGCCAGGTTGTGTTTTTTTTTTCTCTGCTTGGAGTCATTGCAAGCAACGACCCTCATTCTTCAACTGCCTACCCTCCTAAACCCCTGATTTATTTTGTTCCTCTATATATATATATATATATATATATATATATATATATATATATATATATAGATATTTGTGCATATGTGTGTATAAGGATATATATGTATGTACATAATGTACTTGCTCATATATACATTGTTCACATGTATATATATATATATATATATATATATATATATATATATATATATATATATATATATCTATATATATCTATATATATATATATATATATATATATAAAATCATTTTTGTGATTGTGCGCATCTCAACATTTTCCTGAAGGGGTCATTTGGCTGAATGTTTCATTTAGGGACATGTGTATAATATGTAGTAATAAAGATGTTGGTAGGGGAAATAATTTATTTGTGTACCAGGGAAGTGCTTGTGCATACATGGTCAGACTGCTGAAGATCATAATACAGATATGGTGTAACAAGTATAGGTTATCTATAGCTCAGGTTTCAGTGATGGTTATTATAATTGTTTGTTATGTATCCAGCTTTCAAGAATAATTTATTATCTGTTAACAATATGCACATACTACACTGAGGAAAACTGATGGGTCTTTATTGTAACCAGAGTGATGGTCAGATGCGCTAAATGGAATTATTACTTTTGTGACTAATTCTTACATGGATGAACCAGATAAGTTTGACATTTCTGCTTGTATTACTGTACTTCAGCTTATACTCAGTAGTTGGGCATGTTTCCTCACTTTGTCAGTCATGGGTGGAAATTAGGTGGTAGGAGGAAGGGCTCAGTAACATCCAAGTGTTATACTATTTTGACTGAATTATAATGATATAGTATTTCTACTGAATGATAATGAATGCATCTGCACTCCACACTAACATGTACATATATCAGTTTTGTTAGGACTTAGGTTATGGAAATTTATGATTTTTTCATATTTTGGTAAATAATTTTGCAAGGGAGTATGTCAGTGTGCCAAGTAATACCTCATTTTGAAGACAGTATTGATAGTTCCAACATGGTAAACAAATTGCCTGTATGTTGCACACATGTGCAGATATCAAAGTTTGTTTCGGACTTAGGTTATGGAAATTATGATTTTTTTTTCATATTTTGATAAATAACTTTGCAAGGGAACATCTGAATGTGCTAAGTAATACCTCATTTTGAAAACAGTATTGATAGTTCTAACATGGCAAAAGAATGGTGTCTGTATGTTGTACTCATGTGCAGATATCAAAGTTTGTTTCAGAGTTAGGCTATGGAAATTATTATTTTTTTTCATATTTTGGTAGATAACTTTGTAAGGGAGCATCTGAATGTGCCAAGTAATACCTCATTTTGAAGACAGTATTGCTGGTTCCAACATGGTAAAATAATTGTGCCTGTATGTTGGACACGTGCAGATATCAAAGTTTGTTTGGAATTAGGTTATGGAAACTATTAATTTTTTCATATTTTGGTAAATAACTTTGCAATGGAAGCATGTCAGTGTTCCAAGTAATACCTCATTTTGAAGACAGTGTTACTCCTTACAACATGGTAAAAGAACTGTGTCTGTGCACTGTACATATGCATAGATATCACAGTTTTAGTCTTGTACAATTATGAAAATTATACATTTCCAATACTTCTCATTATTATACCCATATCTTTGCAATGGAGCATAGTGATCACACAAATGATGCATCATTTTGAAGCTGGCATTCAGATGCACAACTTCTACACTGATATGTAGGCTCTGTCTGTTACAGGTGATGAGATATTATGCTTTGTTTATTTATCAATTAAGAGAAATAATATATTAATCATATTTCTGTGAATATCACAAGAAAGGAGCATCCCACAGTAATGGTTAAGGTATCATTTTAAAGCTGACACTCATATTAAAAAATAAATTTAAATTGTATGGGTCTGCATGGTACATTGACTAAGATATCGTGCTTTGCTTTTCCGAAAATGTAAAAAATATGCACAATATCAGCCTTCCTTGCAAAATATTTAATAATGACTTTGATATGCACTATCAACATTTACACTGTTGGAAAGGTCAGTGTCTGGTGAACAACTTTCGTGTTTACATTTTTAGTCTAGCTCTTATAGTTAAAGAGTTATGAACATTTGTTTTCTGTATGGTATTACAAATGGATTTTCTGAAAATGAGCTCAGGCTGCACTGTTGTTCCTATGGTGGAATTAAGCAGGCAGCTTTTCCTGAGCTGCTCCGGAGTGAATGAGTTAATGAATGTGGGCACGCCTCCGCCTTTAGTGTTTCAGTCCAAGTTAGGTGGCCGAAAGGTGTGGTATGAATTATAGCCTGGTAATGCAGAGGTGCTCTCTGGAGCCTTGAACTAGGTCTCTGTCACTGCACAGATGTCAATGTTCTCCATTTTAAGTAGTGCCTCGAGTGAATGCATTTTGAGGTTTAGACTTCTAGCATTGAGTAGCATTACCCTCAGATTTTGCTTGCTTGTACCTGTTATGGTGGCGAATTTGTCATTTGAACCTTGCCTAAAAAAGGCACTATAGGGGTGCAAAAGCCTTAGCCAGTATCCGGAATCCCAAGGGCGACAGATGCAAGCCATCTCTGGCAAAGCATTGTGGTCTGTCGATCATGTCATCCCAGGCAGACAGATACTGGATCCCCTTTGAATGACACCAAAAGCTTAGCCAATTGTTGAAGTCACTCATTTTGCCCTTGTACTACGGTATCATTCTTGGTGATGGCAGGATGCTACTCAGGGCTAGGGTCATACCTGCCTGGACTTACAAGATCGGAGAACTCCTCCATGTCTCTTTTCATGTAGTCCAGGGAGGTATGTCTCAGGTCATTCACACCAACATGGACAATGACAGAGTCATATTTGTACTTGTTGTGGAGTGACCTGAGTGTGTGAGGTATGTGGCAGATCCTGGCACCCGACAGGCAGCTGACAGTAACTTTCTCCATGTTTAGCCTGGTGAGTGGAACATCAGTGTGCCTGACTATAGAGTCACCTATGACTAAAGTGTTAGGTACGTTGTTATGCCTTATAGGCTGTGATTGAGTGGCACACTGCGTTTGTGGTCTATGTGTCATTTGGGTTGTGTTGGGGGGTGGTGGTTGCTCTCGTTTCTGCTTTGGAAGTCTCTGCTGCTTGGCCAGATTTTTATTGAGAGCCTCCATGAATGTAGGTGTGTGTTTTGTGTTTCTATGTGTGTGTTTTGGTGGTGTAAGTTTTGAGGGACTATGTGATGAGTGTGGTGTGGTGCAGGTATTTACCTTCTCCTCTTCACTGTCTAGTCCAGTCTTGGGCGAAGAGAGCTTTGCTTCCATTTTGGCTATATAAGTGCATCTCTCACAGGTTGTAGTGTTGGGTGGTAGGAGGAGAGGGTTGTCTGTGTACATGAGGCAATTGTTGCATTGCCCCAAGATGCCCAGATTCATCAGGTAGACAGGAGAAAGCACCAGGAGCTGACCCTTAGACATGTCTGGATAGGTGCTTATTTATTAAGTACTAAAAACTGTTTTTCCTCTAGACAGGTGAGGAAAGTTGAGTGCTGTAGTAATTTGTAACAATTTACTAGTTCTAAGTGAAAATTTGAAGAGCAGACTTTATGGTGCCGGGAATAGTTTAACCCTAGCTAAGCGGCGATGCATAAAGTGGTTTTTTTTTTAATATAAAAGTAGCAAATGAGCAGACTGATTTAAACAAATTAACCAATAAAAAGCTAAAACCTGAGCCCCATTCCAGCAGTCTTCGATCAGACAAGTTCTAACTACAAACTCCTGCCACTAGGGTGCAGGGGAACCTTCTCCAAAGAAGATGGCCTGGACTAGTGCTCAAGTTATATAAACAAAGATAGATTCAGCAGGCCTGAATCTAGTCTATGCTACAGCAAACAAGGCACATCAATTTCAGAAAGAAACGGTTCAAATAAGCAGGCACAATAAGCCTTTAACCAGAAATTCTCATCTCAGAAGGGCAGAATCTAGCCTCTCCTCCCACAAGAGTGCAGACCACTAACCTTCTTAATGTAAAATAACTGGCCTGAAGCCTAAGTGCTTAAACTAGAACTAATACACTTTAGGATAACAGACACTGAGCCTTCAATCAGCAATTCCCAACTTAGAAGGATGTATGCTACCTGTCCTGTCACAACAGTGCAGACCACAAACCTTCTTAATGCAAAACAACTGGTCTGAAGCCCAAGTGCTTAAACCAAAAAGCTTAGAATAACAGTTACACTTTAATCAGGCTACTACCAAGCAGTAATAAATGCAGCAGAATAAATACAATTGCGTACTTTTAAGAAGAGGCAAAAGCAAAATAAGGTAATAAAGTAGGAAGAAACACAAATACAGTAAAAGCAGATAAAATTCAGGTCTATGGAATGCATAACCCTTATATAATTCTTCTTGTGAATATGTAACATTTTCATCAGGGCTGGATCTGAGAATGCCTTGTATTTCAGTCATAAGTCACCTCTCAATAAACAATATGAGACAGACGAAAGGAATAGGTCCTTTAGTCAGTCTGCATAAGACATGTGTCTTATGATTTGCATTTTTTTAGTGAGAAACCTCTGGGTCTGTTCCATTTGGTGTAAGTGCCTCGTTAGGTACATGCAGAAGGGAGCATTGTTTATGGGTCTGATGAGGGTTGAGTACAATGGCACTATGACTTCCTATGATCTTGATGCCATGTTTTTGCTTATAAGTTGAGCCACACAGAAATCACTACCATAGCTACCTGGTGGTCAAAGTTTAGTTTACTATCTGTGTCCCTCAGTCTATCACCACTGTGTCTAACTTTAGGGGTGTGCCATCAATATTATAATTTGCAGGGATATCTGATTTACCAAAGGGTATAATTATGCATTTTTTAGCATTTAGTCTCAGATCATGGTTTTGGCACCAGTCATTTTAGGTCAGTTTGTAAGATGTTAACATCATTTGGGGTTTCAGTGATTGTGACCAGCTAACAGTCATAGGTTCATAGGTGAATATTATGATAACTGTCCGGAAGGGCAATTGTAAGCATAGCCAATAACCCAAAGTTAGAATCAAGCCTTGTATCTTGTGTTTATGAGCCAAATACCTAAACTATTATGCCAAACAAATCCCTTCCCTCTACTTCTCGCCAGACCCAACATTGGCATTCACTCAGAGAAGTATATACCAAACAGGAGGGGTCCCAACACTGAGCCCTGTGGGATACCAGTAGTAACAGATTTCTTACTGGAAGTAGATTTCCCTATCAGGACATGTGTCCTGTAAGTGAGCCAGTTTGCTCTCCATCTGATGATGTAGGGGGTTATGCCTAACTCAGTAATTTTAGCTATGATAAGTGGCAGATTGTGCTGAAAGCATTGGCCAGGTCTAGATAAGCAGCATGTGCCGTCTTACCCTCATCCATGGCTCTGGTAACTTTCTTAATGAAATCCACCAAACTGAGCAGGCAAGATCAACTTTGACAAAGCCAAATTGGGAATGGTCCAGTGTTTGTAGAGTTCCTATGTCATTATCAGTCAAGTCCATGATAATTCTCTCCATAGCCTTGCAGATAAGACTGCTCAAGCTTATGAATTTGTAGTTAAATGGGTCAGCTGATGGCCTTCCTATGTCATTATCAATCAATTCTATAATAATTCTCTCCACAGCCTTGCAGATAAGACTGTTCAAGCTTATGAATCTGTAGTTCCCTGGGTCAGTTGATGGGCCCCCACTTGTGCAGAAGGACAACTGTTGTCCTCCTCTATTCTTCTGGGAGAGTCCATCCTGAGGCTGTGGTTAAGCAGGGTTTTAGTATCCCTGATAGATTCTTTTTTAAGCTACTTAAGAATTATCCTGGAATGTTGTTGGGACCCATGGAGGCTATGGTCTGGCTTTAGTGAGCACAATAAGGACCTGTTCCCTCATAACGACAGGTTGGGAGATGGTTGCGGTTATTTCTTTGGGTGTGGTAGGACAAAATGGGGGGAGAAGTTTGAACTGAACTTGTTGGCATTTAGCAGCAAGTTTGCTATAGTTTCAGGCTGTGTGTAAGTGCTGCCATTCATGATTAACTTGGCACATTGCTAAGCATTTCCCTGGAGGTTATGACCATGATTAAAAAAGCCTTATAGTTATTTTTCATCTGGGAGGCTATCTTTACCTTGTAGTTTGCTTAAGTAGATTTGACTGTGTCTCTAATTTGTTTGTTTAGACATGTGAGAGTGCCTTTTTACACTGTTTTGTCTGTCCCTTCTTGGATATGGACAGGAATTTTTTTCTTTTGTTGAATAGCCAGCTTATACTAGGGGTCCACTAGGGTGATTTGTTTTTGCCGGTAATCACAGGTATGAGTCAGACAGGTACTGCCTTCTCTATGCAGCTATGAATGTGGTTGTACAGTGCTTTTGTGTACAGCTCAGAAAACGCCTCAGTGTCATCCAGGTTTGGAGGGGCTTGGAAGTTTAATAAGCTGTCACTTAGTTTGAGGTTATTGGCCTTAGAAAAGTTCTTAACAGGTTTGTAGTTTGATGGGAGTTCTAGGTTAGTTGTAATACCAAAGGAGATCATTTTGGCTTGAACTCCCTCACCTCCTTCAGTGGTATCAACTCTCACTCACCCACAAACTAGTAAACCATCCACTAAATGTCCCATCCCTCCAGAATCTACTCCAACCCTATCGCACCACCAGACCACTAAGATCCAGCAACAAAAATCACTTGCAGATCACTAAAGCCAATAACTCTGCTGGTGAAGCAGTATTCTCTTGCGCCATAGCCAAATTATGGAACTCACTCCCACCCACAATTACCTCCGTACCATCATGCACCAACTTCAAAACTTTATTAAAAGCGCACCTAAAAACATGCTGCCTATGCCCTTGCAACTCCCATTCTAATATCATCCACCCCATCCAACTACTACCTTTCTTTCACCTCCACTAACTACCTTGATGATAGCAAGCTCAGATGCTCATAAGCCTAGTACTTATTATACAGCAGGAACTTCTCATTGTTACATTTGTTAATGCCTGTTATGTACTTCACAGATAAAGATTCTAGTTGTCTACTGTTGTACTATGTTCTTCATCTGTAAATATGTTGTAAGTAATTTCTGTGTTAAATTGTTAATCACTATGTAATCCAATGTAACTACTGTCTGTTTATTTTACTGTGGAGCTTTTCTCCCCGGGCCTCCGCTGAAAATGGACCCATGTCCAGTCGGACACTCCCGGTCAACAAATTTAAATAAATAAATAAATAAATAAATAAATAAATAAATAAATTTTGTGGTCAGATCTTATCAGGGAGGAGTCAATACATGGGAGGGAGCAGCATCCCCCCATGCTTGTGAGTACTAGGTCTAGGATATTTGTACCTCTAGTGGGGGAGCTAACTTGTTACTCCAGGGTGTTTGCATTGATGAAGTCCAAAAACCTCTGAACAAGTGAATTACAGGTCATACAAGACTCCCAGTTTATGGAGGAGTAGTTGAATCACTCACAAGTATAGTGTTAGGCTGAATGTTAAGAGATTCCAGTAGGTTTAAGTGGGAGATGTAGTTTTCAGGCTCATGTTAGGGGATCTGCAACTAGCAAGGATATGATATTGGATCACACCTATGGTTAGCTGGGCATGGAGCAGCTCAAGCGAGTCATTTTACTGGACCAGACTACTAGTATACTTTTCCTTTATGAACACTGAGGCACTTCCTCCCTTTGTTTTATCCTGAGCAGAGGGGTATTGAAATGTATGAAAGGCCTTTGATATCTGGGGTGCTTTCCTTGGTTCAGAACCATGCTTCCATGACTGTAAATATGTCTGCATTATTGAGGGTTTTTTAATTTAAACTCCTAGCATTGAGCAGCAGTACCTTTAGGAAGTCATGAAAGATTTTTGTTATGTTGGAGGGTTTAACAACTTGGCACAGCCTAAAAAAGGCACTATGGGGATAGATAAAGTTTTTGCCAGTATCCAGACACCAAGTGGTGACAAGTGCAGACTATCTTTGGCAAATCATTGTGGTTTGTCAATCATGTCTCTGTAGGCTGACAGATATTGGATCCCCTTGTTCTGACACCAGAAACTAAGCCAATTGTTTTGGTCAGTCGTATTTTGCTGGTACTGTGACATCATCACTGGTGAAGGTAGGATGCTACTGATGGTTAGATTCATTCCCCCGGACACATATTCAGACAGCTCCATCTTGTCTCATTTCTTGTAGTCCAGTAAGGTGCATCTTAAATCGTCTATGCCCACATGGCATATGACTGTGTCATACTGGTACTTGTGATTTAAAGACCTAAGTGCATGAATGATCTGGTGGATCTTGGCTCCAGACAGAATGGTCACTGTGATCATCTTTTGTTTAGCCTGTTAAGGACATCTGTATGTATTACAATGGAATCCCTGATTAACTAGAATGTTTGGCTGTTTGGTGTGTTGCATATGGGCTTGGAAGTGGGGTTACTATGATTTTCAGAGTTATGTGTTGTGTGAAGTACTGTCTTTTTTGAGTGTGCACAGGGCCACTGAGAGTTGCTTTTAGGAGGTCTTGGAGGTTTGTGTAGATTACAAGTGAGCACCTCCACATATGTGGAGGTATGTGTCTATTCCTTAGTGTTGGTAGTGAACATTTTTGGTGTAATGCTGACAACCTGGTTTGCATTTTTAGTGCATGTAAGTGAGAGCTGTGCCAATGATGTTGTGTATCTACATCGCCCACACACTATGCTTGTCTGTTCCAAAATTAAATGGTTGTCAGTGAACATGAGGCAGTTACTACACTGCCTCAGGATGCCCAGATCCACAAAGCCAGAAACAGCTGACAGGGAAACACCTAACCATTATACCAGATCCTTAGTAGAGGGGAAGGAGTAGTGGAGAGGTCTACATGACAGTGTCTCAGCAGAGTGAAGGACAGCAAGAGTAGTCCCTCTGTACATGGGAGGACCATCAACAGAACAAGAAATTACTGACCCACAAATCTGACTAGCCTCATATGCAAGGCTATGGAAAGGATAATTATGGACTTGATTAGCAACAACATAAGAAATCTGCAAACTCTATATCCAACCCAGTTTGGCTTTGGCAAGGGCTGGTCTTGCTGCTCAATTTGGTGGACTTCTTTGAGTGGTTCACAAACACCATACATGAGGGTAAAATAGTGAATACTGCTTACCATGACCTGACTAAGGCATCTGACACAATACCCCACTCTGGTATTGTAGATAAACTCATAAAATTGGGCATAAACCTCTTCAGCACCAGATGGATAGCCAAATGGCTCATGGATAGGACACATGTAAGAGTGTGGGAATCTATATACAGCAAGAGGCCAGTAATCAGTAGAGTACCACAGGGCTCAGTGCTGGGCCCCCTCCTGTTTATGTTATACTTCTCAGATAGCAAAGCAAATGCAGATTGTCTTTGGCTGACCACGTTTGCTGATGATTGCAATGTGGGGGCAATCACTGACTGCACAAACATTAATATCTTATAGAATAGTCTGATGCAAACTAGTGATTTGTGTCAGAGCCATGGCCTCAAACTAAATGCAAAGTGCATAATAATACCCTTTGGGAAATCAAATATCCCTGCAAATTACAACATTGACAGCAATTCCCTAAGAGTGGACCCAGTAGTGAGAGATCTGGGTACTCAGATAATAATCTCAACTTCAACCCCCATGTGTCCATTGTGGTGAGGAAATCCTTCTATGTGGCTCAGCTTATAAGTAAGGGCATGACATCCAGATGTAAAGATGTCATAGTAGCACTGTAAGTGATCTTCATTAGACCAATAATCAAGTACAATGCATCCTTTGGCATGTACCTCACCAGGAACCTGCAACAGTTGGACTGTCCTCAGAGGTTTCTCACTAAAAAATACAAGGTATAACCAACATGTCATATGCAGACTGATTAAAAGCCCTATCACTGTATTCAGTTCCTAATGATATATTGTTGGGTGATCTGTGCCTGACCTGCAAAGCAGACTCTGGCCCAGCCTTGATGGAAGTGTAGCATTTTTGCAAAACTGACTACCTGCTCCAAGGATCTAAACCTGATCTCTGACATGAATAGATCATGCTGGAGAGACAGATATGTGTGTGATGATGTGAAGCATTGCCAGCTATGCCAGGAGAAGTAAGGTAGTGTATGTGTAACATGTGCCAGCATAGCTTGAGTTTTGTAAAGAATTATAGGTCATTTGTGTATCAAACTGATTTGTACAGATGATCATGTTGAAAAATGCGTTTGTAAAGCTGCTTATGTTAAAAATGTACTAACAGGGGGGCCCTACTGGACAGAAAAGAGATACACCTGTATGTCAGACTATACTGTAACAGTTGAAATGACTATATTGTAACAGAGGCTAATGGAAGAAAATAGGTTAATCTCAGTCCAGCTAACTTTTGAAAAATGGACAGAAATTAAATTACCTGGTTTAGGCCATAAGGATTGTATCTTACAGTTCTGATTGCAGCCAGAGACAAGTTCAGGTACATGGCCAGGATTAAGATTTACATGTTTTAAATGTGACCAGTGAGGCCATGTAGCATACAGATGTCCATGGAAGCAAGGTGAGGAATAAAAGGAGGGGGAGCCAGCAAGTGGGAATAACAGTATGCCAGTGGTAAGTTGTCTGGAGACAGAAGGTGTACCAGACTGTCACCTGAGTTTATAACCTATCTTAGTGGATGGAAAACAGGCTACTGCTAAGAGAGACACAGCCTCTGACATAACCATTGTGTAGCCTGCAGTGGTTAAAGAGGAGTAGCATTTGCCTGGGCAGTCCACTCCAGTCAGCCCTTTGGAAGGGACCTCCATTTGAAATGCCTTCATCCAAGGTTCACCTTGACTGGGAGAGTGGAAAAGGAAGCAAGCAAGTAGGTGTGTTTGAGGATATCCCTGCAGATGTCTTGATAGGGAATGATATTGATAATACAGTACATTGCATGCATGCAGTTACATGCAGTCAGACTTGGAGACAGGCATGCGGGTCTGGTAGCCTGGGGAAGAGACAGACAGATACTACACCTGAAGCTGGGCCTGGTGATGTGGCTGTTTCAGTGAAGGAGCTACCCTGTAGCCGTGAGCATGTAGGTGAGCCACAGCTGCTGATAGGTACTGGTGTTCCCTTGGACAGGGTGACTGCAAGGGCAGAGGTGAGTAGTAGTACCCAGGCTGACAGTGAGGCACCACTGTCAGAAGATATCAGACTTCTTGTGAAAAGGGATCTGGGAAGGGTTACAAAGATAGAGTTGAAAAAGGCTCAGCTCTCAAAACCTACATTATGAGGCTTGAGGGAGTTAGCTAGGGAGGCACCTGATTCTCGAGGAAAAGGGGAGTCTGCATACTGGAACAAAGGGTTACTATACAGAGGACCCCTGAGGGAGGGATAGATGGTGAGGTAATACAACTCTTGGTAGTGCCCATAGCCTACCATATGGCACTTGTAGCCAAAGCTAATGATATTCCTTTTGCAGTTCATATGGGCATGAAGCATATCAAGAGGCATATTATGCAGAACTTTTATTGGCCTGAGATTGCAAGAGATGTAACAGGGTACTGTAGAACATGTGAGCAGTGGCAAAAAAAGTAGGCAAGGCAGGAGACAAGGTCAAAGTTCCTTTGATGCCTTTGCCTGAGCCTTTTCAGAGGGTAACTATGGATACTGTGGGGCTTCTGATTATCCAAAGATCCACAGGGAAGAAATATATCCTCATGGCAGTAGATTATGCTACTAGATACCCTGAGGCAGTGTCTCTGTCCTCCATTGAGGCAGAGAAGGTGGCGAATACTTTGTTAGATATTTTCAGCAGTGTAGGTTTCCTAAGAGATATACTGATTGACAGAGGGACCAATTTCATGTCATACCTGCTGGCTAGTCTGTGGAAGCACTGTGGAGTGAAGCATCTAAAGACCACCCCTACCACCCCCAGACTAATGGTCTTGTGGAGAGGTTAAAGTCTACAATAAAGACCATGCTACAGGCATTTGCAGACCAGTTTAAGAGAGAGAGTGGGACACATATTTGCCCCATCTGCTGTTTGCATACAGAGAGGTACCTCATGAATCCACAAGTTTTTCACCCTTTGAGTTGCTGTATGGGCACAGGGTGAGGGGGCATATGTCTAAACCTCAGGATAAAGCTTAGGGAGCTCATGGGCTTGGCCCAGGAGAACCTGGCAGGGGCCCAACAGCAGAGAAAGGTCTAGTATGACAGGAATACATGAGCCTGAGAGTATGCTGTGGGACAGTAGGTTATGGTGCTCATTCTTGTCAGACACAATAAGCTGCAAGCAGCTTGTGAAGGACCCTTCAAAGTGGTAGGGAAGGTCACTGATGTCAGCTACATGGAAGAACTGTTAGGTAGGAGGCAGGAGCACAAACTGTACCAAATTAACATGATGAAACCTTACCATAATAGACAGGCCCTTGTACTATTTGCAGTGGCTGGCAGGAGGAGTCTGAGGGGGAGCTATGGTCACATCGAGCCAGCCAGCAAAATGCCACATTATTAAGGTGGAGCCTAGGGATGCAGACATATGACATGACAATGTAGCACCATAAGTGGGGTCAGCTATGCCAGGTCTATATTATGTTATCGCATACTGACAACAGCAAATGATAAATAATCGACCCCATGTAAGTGAAAGCTTACATCGAAACCTCAGAACAGTGATTTTTTTCAAAAGGGAAAAAAATCGCTGTTCCGAAAAAAAACAAAACAAAAAGCAAATTTAAAACATTACATAATGTGGGGGCTTCACCCCCCACATCCCCCGACGTGGGGAGGCAGTGCCCCCCCACACACACCCTACTTAAATATACCAACTCTGATATCGCACTACAGTGCCGAAAACAGCAAAGTAATGAAAGTGGTCAAGGGAATTCTTTCCCAGGGAAAGAATTAGTTGAAAAGCTGCTTCACTATTTGCCTTTTCGCACTTTTTGGTTCTATGAAGACGCATTCGACAAACTGTGTCTGTGACATCGTAATAGGGTACCAGCTATGCTAATGCAGATGGACTCTCAAGACAGGGCATGGGTTAATGTATTCCCAGACAGGCTTATTCCTCTCAAGCAACATTTCTCCAGGGTCACTTGAGAAACTAGCTTGAGTCATCAAAGGATTGAGAGATGTGATGATGTGAGGTATGGCCAGCTATGCCGTGAGAAGTAAAGCAGTGAATATGTAACATATGCCAGCTTATTTAGCTGGAGTTTTGTAAAGAATTAAGGTCATTTGTGTTATCAAACGGGTGTGTACAGATGCTTGTGTTGAAAAATGTATTTGTAAAGCTGCTTGTGTTAAAAATGTACCAACAGTGGGTCCTGCTGGACAGAAATGAGATATACCTGTATGTCAGACTGTATTGTAACTGTTGAAATTAATATATTGCAAGAAGATGATACTGGAAAAGAAGATGGTAATCTCAATCCAACTAACACTGAAAAATAATCTGAAATTAAATTACCTGGTTTAGGTCATAAATATTGTACCTTACAGTTCTGACTGAAGCTTGAGACAAAATGTCTGTGAAAGCCGGGACTAGAAATCCTACTGTATTGTCCTTAGGGGTGAACTAATTGCTACCCTGGAAGGGTGGAAGATTTTGAAATGGTTTTATAGATGCCAGATGCTATAATACATCTTAGCAAAGCACTATGTGTATGTATTATGACACTTATGTGTTAGATTCTGGTTCAGTTTCTAGTAAAGGGGGGGCTAGTGTGGGAACCAGAAGTCAGATAACCAGATCTGTGTGATGTCATTGTGTAAGCCAGCACTGAAATAATGCTTTAATACTGGATGAGACAGAAGTCTCAGAGCAGTCTGTTTTTGAAACCTTACAAGAAGGAAGACCATTCACCCATATCATCTCGCCTTGCTCTAGTAAGTGAACTAGGGAATGGTAATTAATTAGATCAGTCAGGAAAATATAGTTAAATATTGTTTTTTCTGTATTTGTGTGAACCATTCCATCTATGTTATTGTTAATATTTCTTGTGATTGGAACTCTGGTGTTTACTGTAAATAGATATTCAGTATTTTCATGTTTTTTTTTTTTTAATATTTATTAATAAATATATTTAAACTTTTCATTGTGGACATCTTTTATTGAATATTTTAACCTTTGAGAGTACTTATGTTCATTTGGTGACACTGTGGCAGCTCCTGAAAGCCTTGCTGTTTGGTCACCATTACCATTAATTTCACTCAGTATAACTGGGTACCCTGGTAAGAGCCTTAAAGTAGCTGGCTAGTGGCAGTGAAACTACCATATCATCTAGATGGAGGTGGAACAGCAGGTGAAGCTGTACCAGCCTTCCCCAGGTGTGCTGTGTGTGTGTGAACATCAATTCACAGAGAGAGTGTGTGTGCGTGTGTGTGTCAGTGACTTGGAACAGGGACAAGGAACAGTGATTTTTGCAGTGGTCAGTGTAGAGTCTTACTTGGGGCCTGGAGAGAAAAGAAAGGCCAGCCCCAGGGTTCAGTGTGCTGCCTGTGTGCTGTTAGGGGAAATTGTGTGTGGTGCAGAGATCTGCATTTGGAAATACTGTGTCTATTTTTCCCACAGTGAACATTTCCCACAGGTGCCAGTGGTGAAGACTGAGGATCCTTGATTACTGGCCCAGAGGAGGGATGTCAAAGTGTGTACCAGAGATTGCCTCTCCTCTGGAATATGCTTCCTATTCACTTGAAGCAGAGCCCTTCCCTGACCATCTGCAAATGCAATCTGGACCAATGGATGGGAAATAAATTAATTTCTGGTGTGGTGCCCATGCCCCAATTTACAGAGGAAATCAGTAAAAATTTTCAAAACCCTGCCTGCTGACACAAGTTATCTTTCCCCTAGGAATAAAACATTGGGTAAAAGATGGGTAAAATTGGTTAGGCTTGTAAGGGCTCTTGAGCTGTTAACCTAATAATCTCCTATGAACAGGAAAATTGTTGAAAGGTATGGGAAAAGTGTACATTTCCACAACTTTGATTTGCAGAGTTTTGACTTGTCTGGCTCATATGTTAGTTTATTCTGAGAAATTGTGAAAGTATGAGGAAATTGTGAAAGTATGAGGAATGTTTTATCTGCAGTTTCTTCTTGTGAAGAAGAATCTGCTTTAAATAAATTAGTTTCTTTTATTGTATTGTTTATACCGTGTGTAAGACTCAGTTGATACTACTTCCAGGACTTTGACCACTGGTAAGGTTTTGAGGAGGTTGCATGGCCACATTTTTGGAACCTCCCAGAGGATAAAGATGAGATTTTAAATTCTCCCTTAGAAATTTAGTACCTGGCCCTCTGCTGCAGAAGTGATTTTAAAAAGCGTGATAAAAGAGGCAATCACTTAAGGGAATCTCTTAAGTTTTTTTTCAGCCATCCTTTTCCAAATTGTCCATGTGATTTTTTTTTTATTTCATATCCAATTTTGAAAATAAACAGTCTCAACGAAATTCAGGTAAACTGAAGTTTAAGAAGAAATGGCAAGGGAGTTCCGAAAAGAAGTCTTGAACCTCCCAAAACCAAGGACAGTCCAGCACGTCTGAATGATTATTCAACAAACCATGTGACCCCCCCCCCCTCCCACCATGGAAACTTTGTTCCAGAAAGTCTGAATCTCTATTTTTTTTTTCTTTGGCAACAGTTTGTTTCAGACAAATGGGTTCTGAAAATCATTCATCAAGGTTGCACATAGCAGTGGTAGGAAACTTCTCCATTCCAGAGGGTTATTTCTCATTCTCCAGATGAGTCTATTTTGTTTCCAATAGTTCCTCATCTCAGGCCATCCCAAGGAGTGATAGGACCAGTTCCTCCTTCCCACTTGGGGATAGGTTTTATTCAAGGATGTTCCTACTGCCAAAGAAAGGAAACCCTTGGAGACCACTTCTGGATCACTCTTTCCTACACCTGTTTGTCATACTCTCCAAATGTTAAATGATGTCACTTCACAACCTGTTACCTCTTCTTCCTCTAGCAAGTTTCCTGGTAACACTGGATTTTTAAAAGATGCTCATCTTCACATTCATATTCATCAAGACTTCAAATGTTATCCAGGAACATAAAACCTTAAACATTATTAGTTCTCTGTCTTACCCTTTGGACTATCCACTACATGCATAGTGTTCACAAAGTGTCTAGCTCCAGTTCATTACAGGATACAGGGTATCTGCAGTTTTTCTTTTTTCACATGACTTGCTTATCTTTGTAGAGTATTTGTCAAAGTGTCAGTAATCTTTTTCTTGGGTGACAGATCTATTACACAAGCTGTGATCCCAAGGGAGCATTCAAAAGTCTTTTTTGACTCCCTCACACAGGATTGTATTCCTGAGATCAGCTAGACACTTCAGTTAAAAGTGCTTTTCTTCACAGGAAATATAGATCATTTATATGTACTTCTGAGATTTTCCATTCAGACTTCTGCTACAGCAAGGGAATACCTGAGAATATTGTGTCTAATGGCATCTGCAATTCTCATGATACCACCGGCAAGACTACACATGAGAAAGATACAGTGGTATCTGAAATACCCTTAGTCCCAACATCAGCACACTTTATCTTTTCAAATCCCAGTGCTGGAGTATGTCAGAAGAGAAATATTTTGGTGTAGACAACAGATATCCTTAAATTTAGGTCTCCTCTTCTCTCTCACTGTTCCAAAGCAGTCAGTCACCACAGATGCTTCAGACTTTGCTTGGGAAGCAGTTTCTTGATGGAAAAAAAAGTGCAGGGTATGTGGGATACCAAGGACAGATTCAAACACATAAATATCATGGGCATGCTTGTGCTGATTAAGTCACTCAACTCTCTGAACCATCTTTGATCTGTTGGGCCTCTTCAAGTGATTACAGACAATACTGCAGTCACATGGTACATCAACAAGCAAGGGGGGTACCAGGTCATACCCCCTTTTCAGACAAGCCGTATCTGGTTGGGATATAGCTTCACAGCACAGTCTACAGGCATCCAACATTCCGCCAGAGCAAAACTGTGATGGACAAGCTGAACAGGACCAGGACAGACCCTAATGAATGGAAACTAGATCAGAGGTCTTCCAAGAACTGATCCATCTACAGGGAGTTCCTCAAGTGGACCTTTTTGCCTCTTCTCTGAACAAACAACTGACATGATTTTGTTTATGGACTCCATGGAAGAAGTCCTGAAAGACCGATGTTTTTTCTTTTCCATGGACAGGAATGTTCCTGTATGCTTTTCCACTAATATACAGGGTACTTCTGAAGATTCAGAAGGAAATCAGCCAAGATCATTGTGTTGACTCCCTTCTAGTACAGGCAACCATGATTCTCTCCTCTTTTGGAAGTGGTCAGGGGCAATTACTACAAGGTTTCTCACAGACTTGATCTCCTTACACAAGAACAGGGGTGTTTGATACACCCCAACATCAGTCATCTTTAACTGACTGCCTGGATGATAGGGTCTTAATTCCTTTAAGGCACCCATTTACTGACGGTATGCAGCAAGTACTAATGGAGGCACAAAAGCCTAGCACTAGAAAAGTATATATTAGCAAACAGAAAAGTTTTTCTAGTTTAATCTGACAACATAACCGGCAACCATTTGGGGCTAGGTGTTCTCTGGTTTTAGAATATTTGTGTAAGTTACCATCCTATGGCCTTTCTTATAAAAATATCAAGGTTCATTTAATCAGCCATTTCAGAATATCTGCCCATGGGTCTTCCTCTTTTAATGCAGTCTCATGTCAAAATGTTCTTAAAAGGGGTTTTGCATAAGACATCACCATAAAAAAAGGAAAGCCTCTTTGGAATTTTAATTTTCTGTTAGAGAACCTAAGACTTGCTCCATTTCAACCAGCTAATCTGGCTGACTTGAGGTTCTTAACATGGAAAACATTGTTTTCTGATTGGTCTGACCTCTGCAAGAAGGGTATCAGAGTTGCAAGCTCTTATGGTGAGTCAACCCTACTAATTCTTCACAGGAACAAGCTGTCTTTGACAACTAATCCATATGTTATGCCTACAGAGCTATCAGAGTTAACATTAAGCCAAACTATCCATCTACCTATTTAATCTTCTGAACCTAAAAATGAGGGAGAAAGGACATTCCACACCCTGGATGTCCACAGACAACTCAGGTACTGTCTTGATAGAACTAAATCTTTCAAATCTCCAATCAATTGTTAATTTCTTGTGAAGGAACAACCTGTGTCAAAACAGACTATTTTCAAATGGTTGTCTAAGGCTATTACCTTTTGTTATACTCGTATAACAAAACTATTCCAGGCAGGTCAAGACCTACTCTACCAAGGCTTTGGCTTCACCTATGTCTTTTTGGAAATGGATGGATTCTAGAAGCTGCAACTTGGTCCTCTGTACATACTTTAACAAATCACTATAAGCTCAATTCCTTTTACAGGTGCAGATCATGTTTTGCTAGGATCATTCTCCAGGGGATCCTGAATTCTTCTCCTTCCACCTCCCAAATATAGTAAGCTAGGGTTATCTACCCATATAGCTAAGGCTACTGCAGCAGTGATCAATATGATGAACATAGAGCAGATGTGTAAGTAAATTACCATAACATTAAATGTCCGAATGATCACTGCAGCAGTAGACACCCCTTTCCCTTGGTTTTTTTTTGTATGTTTTTTATGCCAGGTTGTGGACATTTATTTTTTGTTGTTCCCAGCCTTGTCATTTCAGGACTTTGAAGCACTCTCTCTGTTGTCAGGAAAGCTCTGAAGGGCATCTCACCCAAATTTGTCTTTTAGTCAGATCAACTTGAGCTACTTGACAATTCAAGTGCATGTAAGGTGCCCTGAAGCTTTGGAAGCTGGCTGGCTTTAACATGCTTGGAAGAATATGATCCATATAGCTAAGGCTACTGCAGCAGTGATCATTCAAACATCTACTGTCATGGTAAGTTCAGCTGATACAACTGTACTTTATCTAGCAAGCCTTATGAGAGAGACCATATCCATCATCAGTAAAACAGTCATGACAAACTTTTATACCAAAAATACACTTCTCTAAGTAACCAAAAATACCATACTACCCAATGTATTATAAAACAACTTGATCATATGATAGATACACACTTAAAGGTTTTTATAATTGTTTAATAAATATCAGGGCCAATAAATGCATACTTGCATTTGTAAATTGTTTTTTTCAGGATTTTATAATTGTATCACCAATAACAAGAATGGTTCTATCATGTAAACTTAAGACCAACTTCAGGGGAAACTGACAAGCTAGCTGCTAGTATTCCATGTGATAAAATGATGTACTATATATCTATCTATATAGCCTATTGTTCTCTCACTTCATATTGCAATTCCTGTTGGTATTATGCTAACTTACCTTCAATTTCTCTACAACTGGCTAAAACTTTTCTTAGTATTCAATCATTATCATATAATTCATATATATTCTTATCCAGTTTTCATATCATGTCTAATTTGGTATAATTATTTAAACTGTAGTTGTTTTGTATTATTTAAAGACTGCAAAACTGTTCATAAATGTTTTGTAATATGTTCAAGCTTTTCTCCCCAGTCAACTACTGAAAATGGGCTCCTACAAAGTCAAACTTTTCCAGTAATCAAAAGCAATCAATAAATAAATAAATGCAAAGAAAATGGACTGAGTACTGAGTTCACTCTGACAATGACACAAAGTACCAAAATTGTAGAATAAAGAAGTTGCAGAGTTCCACGACAGATTTACCTTTTATTAAACAAAAAGTGTAAGCGCTTTCGCGATCTACCCAGATCGCTTCTTCAGACTGTATTACAATGTCAAAACTATCTAACCAAGTATTTTAAAGCTTTACCTATTAACACATTGCAGTTAATTTGTCATAATTACCTACTTAAAGCTGTAAGTAATTTACATAACGATTCCTTTCAGTAAAAACTTTTTTTTAAAAACCAACACTTCTTATTAGCTATTGGCATTACATTGTATCAGGTTCTATCTTAAAAAATGACACAGATTATATAATATTATACATAAGAATATAAAAATATATACAAATATATATGTATAATATAAAGATAAATGTATACTTATGAAAAATTAATAAAGCATGTCTATAAAATGCATGTATATTCATATTGTTATAATAAAACCTCCTAGCAAAGTCTTGACCATCTTGACAGACAAAAATGTAATTATTTAATATACGCTTGAATTCAATTGGGAGGAATATATACCTAGGGCAAGGGCAACATACTGCATAATAAAGCATGGATATATTTAAAACCAAGCAAAGTTCACTCCGGAGACCAAATAAGGGTATGAGACCCGAAACCAAGTAAATATTGAAAATTACAGTTCCTTATAATGAACAGGACGAACAAATGTAAGATTAATTGCTGTGGAATTTAATAACGCTTGTAATAACAAATAGGCGTTTTCGAGTACCTTCATCAGAAAAAACACAAAATCAAATACAACTTCCTTACAATGGGCACTCCTTATATACACACTAACTAATTGATAAATTTATTGAACCAATTAAATAAATTAGTAATAATTAAAATGATTAAAACAAACCCACAGTCATCACACACATTCAAATTCATTGAAAAGTACTTGGAAGTATACATAAACTGTTAAACATTGATTGAAAATTGTTTAAAAAGTATATTAATATAAAATGTATTCTAATATATATCAAATATCAATACCTATATGTATTATTAACTTTTTAAAACTAAATTTAACTGGGCCTCTATCCAATCTCCAACCAACCCTCTTAACATTAACCTATATAACTTTTCCCAGTTAATCACCAACATAACCCACCCATCTAAAGACCCCTCCAGTGGCACCATCCTTGACTGGATTCTAGTGTCACACCCCCACTATTTTTCAGATAGCGGTACCCTTCCCGACCCTCTTAGTGATCATCTACCTACTTTCACCCATCGACTCTCCTGCATCTCCAACCGCACCCATAATTATATCACTACCCGCAATGACAAAAGCTTCAACCCAACAGTCTTCATAGAGTCCCTCAAAGCAATTAATTGGAACAATCTGAAAACACTGCCACTTGAAGAAGCTGTTGCCCACTTTAACTCTACATTCTTAGGAATACTTGACTCACAAGCCCCTCTAAGAACAAAAAGAATAAAAACAAATTCAGCCCCCTGGCTAACCAAAACCACACTATCAACCATGCGCCTTAGAGACAAAGCCTGGAAACTCTACCTGAAAAATAAATCACCTGATCAACATATTGCTTACAAAACCCTTCGGAACAAAGTAAAAAAGTCAATAATCTCTGACAGACAAAAATACTTCTTCACACTCCAAAACAATAATAAAACTAACCCTCAAAGATTCTGGAAGGGGATCTCCACCCTTCTTAACCCCAGCAAACCACACACCCCAACCCCAAACCCAAATATCCCAGACTTGGATTTAGCTATTCAGTTCAACTCCTTTTTTATCGATTCTATCAACAAACTCACTTCCTCCTTCGCATGCTCTACCTCACCATCTAATACACACCCTCCCGCAAACAACCCTATCCCCACTTCTACTTCACTTTGCCTATCGGCCACCTATTCTACTACTCTTACTGCCCATTCTCCTGTAACCTCCTCAAACTCTCTCTCTCTTCAACCCTTCCTATTCTCATTAAAGCCTACATCCACTACCACTATCAAGAAACTCCTTCAGAAACTGAAGCCTTGCACTAATGCCCCTGACAATATTCCCTCTTATTTTCTTAGTATAGCCACAGATGCAATTGCCTACCCCATTAGCATCTTAATCAACCGTTCCATCCAGGAATGCTCTGTGCCTCAGCTGTGGAAGCAAGCATTCATCATCCCCCTACATAAAGGAGGCAACAATTGCAACGTCAACAACTTTCGTCCTATCGCTATTCTGTCCCCCATTTCTAAACTTCTGGAAAAGTGTATCCACCTTCAACTCTTGCCACATCTCTTAGATAACAACCTGCTGACCCCTACACAACATGGTTTTAGGCCAAATCACAGCACTATGACTGCCCTCTTGTCATTTCTTGAGACCATTAACATAGCACGTGATTCAGGCCACATTGTCTCTACCCTATTACTTGACCTCTCCAAGGCTTTCGACACCATCTCACACAATCTGCTCTTAACCAAACTGTCTAAACTTAACCTCTCTCCCTCTTCCATTAATTGGTTCTCTAGCTACCTATCAAATAGACAGCAAGCAGTAATATGGAAGAAGGCCACTTCCCCATTCCTTAGTACCCCAACTGGAGTTCCCCAAGGATCCATTCTTGGTCCCCTCCTCTTCAACATATTCATCAATGACTTTCCCAAATCTATCCCATTTGCAAACATCATCCAATATGCAGATGATTCCACCATTATTTGCTCTGCCACCTCCCCCTCACTGCTCCTAAAACTGACTCAGGAAGCTTTTTCAATAACTGAACAATGGATGAAAACAAACCATTTAGCACTCAATGCATCTAAAACAAAACTTATGGTATTCACCCCTTCCAAATCCACCTCCTTCAATACAAACTCCTTCTCAATTACCAGCCTAAATAAGTCACCCCTAGAACTAGTGTCCGAAACTAAACTACTAGGTGTACAAATTGACAATCGCCTGAGCTACAACTCCCATCTACAACTAAATATTAAAAAGAGCCATCAAAAACTAGGTATGCTCTACCGTCAGAACCAATACCTTACAAGCTCCTCCAAAATCACACTCGCTTCATCTTTTCTCATCCCCTCCCTTCTCTATGGGGCCCCATTACTGACTAACCTCCAGTTCTCTCTAAAAAAGCAGCTTTCCTCCTGCTATAATAAAATTGCCAAATTCGCCAACAGCCATAGGTCCACCACTCACCACTGTTCCTCTCTTCAAAAACTAAATTGGCTCGAATTACCAAATCAACTCATATATATATATATACAGCTGACTTTTGCTCACAAGCTCATTCTTAGCCCTTCTCTTTGTCCCTCCCTGTCTTCTGCCTTCAAAATGCACCTACCAAATAGAATCCTAAGGTCCAACAATCAAAACCTATTAGTAGTACATAAACCATGTCATCCCCCAGGCAAATACTTACTAGCTTTTAACCTTGCCCGTCTCTGGAACTCACTTCCACCATCTATTCGTACCACCACTAACCGGTACATGTTCAAAAAATCTCTTCATACACACCTAAGGTCCCAATGGGATTGTTCTTGCTCCCTCCCCTCATAAACCTTTGTCACCCTGCCCCCCTCCTACTTATGATACATAACTCTTCCTATCAAAGCTTATGTTCTCTCAGAATATTTACTTTATAATGCAATTTTATATTCTTTTCTGAACAACTTCTCCAAATACCTATCTCCTACTGTTCTCAACTTATTTACCTGTTATTTTCCCTCATCAGAGTGTAATACTTTAAATACTTTTTAATGTTTTTGAACTGTGTGCTTATATGTTTTAAATGTTTTAATGTTTAAATATTTTATCTCTCAACCTGTATAATTTTACTGTAGTTATTTTGTATGTACCCATTGTTTGTCTGTATTGGAGCTTTTCTCCCCAGGACTCCATTGAAAACGGGTTCTTTTGGCCCAATGGACTATCCTGGTAAACCAACTGCAAATAAATAAATAAATAAATAAATATTTAAAATGTTTAGTTAAATAGTGTACTACCACCATCTACTGGTCTAAAAACAAATTACAACTTGGCAGCCCTTAATTTTAGAACAGGGATGATGGAAAGTATTTCATTTAAACCTGGTTCTTTAGTAGCATCCAAAATTATCTGCCAATATAATTCCCTGTATTCAAGTTTTGTTTCCCACATGCCACCCCGAATTTCTTTTGGTACAACCTCGAAAACAAAGAAGTGAAAAACAGAATCCTTACAAACTTGAGAATGCCTAAACAATGCATTATTTACATTATTTCTTTTCATTTTGTAATAGTGTTCATATATTCTGGATTTCAACTTCCTTTCTGTTTTCCCCACATAGAAGGAAGTACAGGAGTGCATGTGGCAATATATGCAACCCCTTGTGTGTTGCAATTGGCAAAATTAGAACTAGAAATGAATCTGTTTCTACTGGGAATAGAAACACATTTACCATTGTGGATGTATTGGCATTGGGAACAGGAACCACATTTGTACGTGCCTATACGGTGTGTTTCACTCACTGTCTTAGTAGCTCCCCCAAACTCAAAAATATTTTTGAGGTTCATATCCCTTCGGTATATACATTTTAGGGACTGACTTTTTATATAATCAAGCTCCGTGAGGTCTCTAAACCTATCCCATTCTTTGTTTATAATAGTTTTAAGTACTGCTGCATCACCCGTATAATCCATAATAAATGCATTTGAAAAATTATGGATATCACAAGAATCACTGGAATTGATTATAATATCAGTACTATCCTGTCCTAAAATAGGGGCAAATCTGCCTTTTCTACCATCAAGTACTACTTGGTATACTTCATCTATTAAATAGGTAGGATACCCCCTATCTCT
Source organism: Protopterus annectens (assembly GCF_019279795.1). NCBI lineage: Eukaryota > Metazoa > Chordata > Ceratodontiformes > Protopteridae > Protopterus > Protopterus annectens. Next base: position 1,958,658,273 of record NC_056741.1, on the reverse strand, counting down.
AAACATACTTATAACATATTCACTGTCCTTATAAAAATCAGAGTCATCGGAGGTCATCCTACTGGTCCTGATTAATTGCCCCTTGAGAATGTTTCTCTTTTGACCAAATGGATGACCACTAGAAAAATGTAAATAGGAATCTGAAAATGTAGGTTTCCTATATATCCTAGAAATAAAATGATCTTCACTTTTCCTTAGTGAAACATCCAAATAAATACGTTCTTCAAAATTAATATTGAATGTAAAATCCAAGAAACTTGTGGTACTTCTAATATAGTCCAAAAATTCATGAAACCTATCAACTGTATCATTCCAAAAGACGACAATGTCATCCAAGAAACGTTTGTAAAAAACCCAACTGTTGGCAAATTCACATTGATTTATAAATAAAGTCTCCCACCATGAAAGTATAATGTTGGCATATGTTGGAGAACATTTGGCCCCCATGGCAACTCCCCTTTCCTGCTTAAAAAATTCCCCTTGGAAATACATATAATTATTCTTGAGAATAACTTCCATCAAAAGTAGACAAGTTTTAAAAACGTCTACTGAAAAACCTCCATGATGTGCCATACTTTCCTCTAACCACAAAAGTCCAATGTCATGTGGAATTGATCCAAATAAATCCACTATATCCAGGGTAATAAAAATAATGTTTTCAGAAAAAAGATAGGTCTTTACTTGTCTTAGAAAATCCCAGGAATCTTTTAACACATTTTTACCCTGATTAGACAGGGCTTTTAATTTTGTATCAACATATTTTGCTAGGGGAGTTGTTATAGAAACTTCGGAAGCCACAATTAGTCTCAAAGGGGGGTCATTTTGATCCTTATGAACTTTCGGGATCACAAAAACTGAGGGAACCCTAGGATTCTGAGTAGTAAGAAAATTGAAAGTATCCAAATCAATGGAACCTTCCAATAATAAATCGTTTATTAACAGATTTATTTTAGCTTTTGAAATGTTGACCTCATTAATAGAAGCTCTAGTGTAATTAACAGTGTTTTGCAAACTTTCCTTCATCTTGGACTCATATAGAATGGCATCCATTATAACTGCACCTCCCCCCTTATCTGGTTGCATAATTCGGATAGTTTTGTTGCCTTTTAAACAATCCAAAAAAATCAAGCTCTTTCTTAGATACATTTGGAAACACTTGATGTGAACTCACGGTGTTCCTAATTTCTTTTTCAATCACTTTTTCCAGATTTTTCAACTGTGGGTGAAGTGGGGGGTTAAAAACACTCTTCTTCTTTAATTTAGAATGTGCATTAGTATGAATACCGGTTCCTTCGAATATAAGTCCCAGGTTTTGTTTCCTTAAAAATAGTTTCAAGTCTACTATGGCCCTGGGTATACTAACCTTCCTTAAAGGAATAAACTTGAAACCTTTAACAAAAAGTTCAAAATAGTCAGGGGAAACATCCAAAGAACTATAATTGAAAATCTTATATTGATTAAGCTCAAAAGTATTCCCAAGTTGTTTTGTTGAATTGTCCTTCTGATTTAATTCCTGTAATTCGCCCTGTATGAATTGGCATGATAATGATAATGTGCTGGGGTCCAATTGCGCAACCTGTCGGACCTGCGAAGGGGGGGGGTACATATTCTAAAGGGATGTCACCTGTGGTATCCTCTCTATTGCCATTTTCAAACTCTGTATCAACTTCTAAATCTTGATTAACATTGTCCTTATTGTGTCCTTCAAGCTCCCCCCTATAATTGTTATAGGGTCTGGGTTTGGGGTATGCTGTCCCTGAACTATAGGCTTTGATGTCCCTCTCCAATTTGAGGGCTTTTCTTTTCATATTTTTAATACATTCATTTTCAATTTGAATAAAAATATTATTGTACACAATTCTCTCCTTATCAACTGAAAATAACAAATCATTAGCAATTGCTGAATTAACTGTGTTGATCTTGGTAACAAGATGGGTTCTAACCCTATCATTTTCTGCAATAATGGACTTGGCTATTTCCAAGCCACATTTGTCAAAAATATTAATTAATTCCTTATAAAAGGTGGAACCTTCCTCAACCCTGTTGGGATATTTGCAAATATGCAAACCCTTCGGAACAATACCCTTGTCAATACATTCTTGTAGAAAAGTAGAATCACATGCCAATCTTTCGTATTTATCTAAATAAAAATACAACAAATCAAGATTTTCTTTGTAGGTTTGGGTTTCTGTAGGACCATAGTCAGAAACCTTACCAAAAGAATGCATTGTAAATTTTTTGTCCAAAAAGCTTTTTAAATCAAATGGCGTAGTTAAGTCAGAAAAGTCACCTTGTTTACGAGGTACACGCTGTTCGCGCTGTCCTCGTTGCTCTTTAGGTAAGGAGGAATGTCCTTTAGGAATGGCACCATTGTTCTTGGTAGTATCTGAATGTAAAAGAAGAGGAAACTCTTCAAAATCATCAATTGTAGTGGAAAACGCTGAACGCACTGGTATATCCTCGTTCAAACGTTCTGTTGAACCAGGAAGTGGATTGCCTGCCGGTAAACGGCTGAAAGGTACCTCCTTGGTTTGTGAACGCTGACTGTTAGGTAAAAGTGAATGCTGTGTAGCAATAGCTACTATGGAAGCACAAGCTGGAGTCAAAAGTTCGACAAGTTGGGAAAGTTGACCAATTACTTTCCGTAATTCACCTTTTTCATTATAAACGGAATCATTATTGGTCTCTGCCCCTGGTGCCTCCGCCATCTATATATATATCCATATATTTAAACAATTTTATGCAAGGGCATCAGCATCTGTTTAATGTTTCAGATGTCGAGCCTTTAGGAAAGGTTTAAGTGATACTGCATCATTTATACCTGGGTGCTTATCAGCATTCAGTTTTATTATCCACTTTTGTTCAGATTCTTCCGTTCTGTTTTTCATGTCGCCTCCTCTTAAGCCTTCCTTAGCTACCTCAAGCACAAAAAATTTAAAATGATGGTCTTTCCCTTCTTTTAGAATATGTTTGGCTAGAGCATTAGTTTCTTTACCTGTCGCAATGTGTCTAGTATGTTCAAAAATTCATTCTTTTAACATCCTATTTGTTTTACCTATATAATATTCTTTACATATCTGACAAAAACTGAAGTATACTATATTATTAGTTTTACAATCTGCATACATATTTGCTTCTATTCTGAATTGATTGACTGGGTGAAAAAAGGCAGTGCAAGAAAAAATATATCTGCATGCTGTACATTTTCTACAGGGGTAGGTACCCTTCCTGTGTGATGTAACCTCATGTATGATATTGTGTGATTTATAACATAACTGCCTTTTTAAAGACTTTTTGTTAATGAAGGAAAAGTGTGGTACTGAGTCTATCATTGTTTCCAAATCCTTGGATGCAGTTAGAATATTCCAATTCTTTTTAAAAACATCACAGAACACATTTATATCGCTGGTAAAGGTAATAGGAAAATGCAGTCCCATGTCATTTTGTTGTCTGTCCTTTGTCTCTTGGTTTCCTATTCCCTCTGAGAAATAAGGACAACCTTTGCTCCCTCTTTCAGCAAGTGCTTCATTGACACATAAATCTATTTCAGATTTAGAATAGCCTCTGCTGTTAAACTCATCCTCCAGTGTTTCAGTTGCTTGCATAAACTCACTGTCACTATTATGTACTCTCATGTTCCTAATCATCTGTCCTTTTTGGACATTTCTGCTAACATGTCTGGGATGCATAATACCTTTATGCAGTAAACAATTTTTCCTTGTCGGTTTCCTGTATAGACTAGTTTTCATATCCTTTAACCCAGATTTTTGAACCATAACATCCAGGAATTCGATTTTATCATAAGAATATTTATAAGTAAATTTCAAAAAAGTTGTTGTAGTATGCAGATAATCTATGAAGTCTTTTAATTCAGTTTCTGACATCCCCCTAAAATAAAGAGGCCGTCCACAAACCGTACATACCATAACACATTTGCTATACTCATGTCCTTGCAATAAACATGTGTTTTCCCACTGTACCAAAGCTAGATTGGCGTAGCTATTGGCACAGGCAGTGCCCATAGCTACGCCCATCTTTTGTAAATAATAATGTTCACCAAAATTAAAAACATTATTCTTCAAGACTATTTCTAATAATCCACATATCATTCCAACTTTGTCATTGGGGAATGATTGATTTTCAATAAGTAATTCTCTATTCCTTTCAATACCCCTTTGGTTAGGAATGACTGTAAAAAGAGAATTAATATCAAGTGTAACTAACAAAAAATCTTGATGTAATCCCTTTGTCTGTATATATAAGTTCTGTAAAAAGGTCTTGGTATCTTTTAAAATTGAGTTACATGTATCTAAAACAGGGTGCAAGTTCTTTTCTATAAAAATTGACAGTGGTTCTGTGGCCTAGCCTTTACTCGAGACTATGGGTCTCATAGGGGGGCACATTAAATTCTTATGAATTTTTGGTAATCCATATATAATAGGATTAGTATGATGTTCTATTCTAAAGTATTTAAAAAGTTATTCTGAGAACATATTCGTCATCAACATGTCAAAAAGATAAAATTCAATCCTATCTAATATTCCTTTTAAGATAGTATTATTAATCTGTACGTATGTTTCATCATCATTAGTTATGATTACATGCACCTACTTATAGATTTCTTTTTACCACAAGAAAAAGAACTGCAACTGAATTAAATGAATTACAAGATGAACTGTATGCCACATTTAGTACGCATGTAATAGCTGACAAAATAGATATTTACATGAAAACATTCTGCAATATGAAAAACGATTGCAGAACATTAAAAGTAAGAAACTGCAGCGTGATATGAATGATTTTCAAACAGGGGCAGTGTTTGCTTAGTTTAAACCATCCCATATGAATAGGAACCTGCAAATCAACCAACCAGAACATGAAGATGAACATACACATCAATCTACTGAGAGAGAAGAGGCACATACAGGAAATGTATCACCTGGAAGTGAAACGCCCACACAAACTGGTACGATGGAACAGCAATCAAATAAAACACCACCAGGGAACCCTGTAGTATGTAAAAACATTAAGGGCACAGTTAATAACTCTAAGAAAGGCCCTTTACCTCCTTTTTCAATGCAATTGAGGGAGACAAATGGGACTACCATCGAGCCGTTTGTACTAAACACACATCTCCCAATAAAGAACAGATCGAGGAGCAGAGATCGGAAAGCTCCTGCACGATACAACCAGACAACAGCAACAGGTCAAACAAGAATAAACACCCGCAGCATGAATCAGAAGGGCTGGTAGTGAACCTCTCCTCATTTGAACTAACAGGTGTGCATTTAACAGTTTTAAATAGAGGTTTATCATTTACACCGGCACAGAGAACCGAGATGGTTGATTTAATAAAAGAACTAAAATTATTCGATACGACATTGACTCTTAAAACAATTTTTAAAAATACAGATGATATGCACTTTAATTGTTATAAGAAACCTAGTAGTTTTACACCAAAACCACATCCTATGGTAGAGTCATTTATATCTGTTTGTGAAAAAGAGATACGTGAAGTTTTTGAGCATGATTGAACAAAACATTTTTATAACTTAAGCAGAGATGAAATGGCTGCATTAAATGAACTATGCAACTTGAAATCTATTGCAATTAGACCAGCAGATAAGGGCGGAGGCATTATTGTCATGGATGAAAGTTTTTATATAGAGCAAATGATGAATTTACTATCTGATGATGAAACATATGTACAGATTAATAATACTATCTTAAAAGGAATATTAGATAGGATTGAATTTTATCTTTTTGACATGTTGATGACGAATATGTTCTCAGAATAACTTTTTAAATACTTTAGAATAGAACATCCTACTATTCCTATTATATATGGATTACCAAAAATTCATAAGAATTTAATGTGCCCCCCTATGAGACCCATATTCTCTAGTAAAGGCTGGGCCACAGAACCACTGTCAATTTTTATAGAAAAGAACTTGCATCCTGTTTTAGATACATGTAACTCAATTTTAAAAGATACCAAGACCTTTTTACAGAAATTATATATAGAGACAAAGGGATTACATCAAGATTTTTTGTTAGTTACACTTGATATTAATTCTCTTTTTACAGTCATTCCTAACCAAAGGGGTATTGAAAGGATTCGAGAATTACTTATTGAAAAGCAATCATTCCCCAATGACAAAGTTGGAATGATATGTGGATTATTAGAAATAGTCTTGGAGAATAATATTTTTAATTTTGGTGAACATTATTATTTACAAAAGATAGGCGTAGCTATGGGCACTGCCCGTGCCAATAGCTACGCCAATCTAGCTTTGGTGCAGTCGGAGAACTCATGTTTGTTGCAAGGACATGAGTATAGCAAACATGTGTTATGGTATGTACGGTTCGTGGATGACCTCTTTATTTTATGGGGGAAGTCAGAAACTGAATTAAAAGACTTCATAGATTATCTGCATACTACAACTTTTTTGAAATTTACTTATAAATATTCTTATGATAAAATCGAATTCCTGGATGTTATGGTTCAAAAATCTGGGTTAAAGGATATGAAAACTAGTCTATACAGGAAACCAACAAGGAAAAATTGTTTACTGCATAAAGGTATTATGCATCCCAGACATGTTAGCAGAAATATCCTAAAAGGACAGATGATTAGGAACATGAGAGTACATAACAGTGACAGTGAGTTTATGCAAGCAACTGAAACACTGAAGGATGAGTTTAACAGCAGAGGCTATTCTAAATCTGAAATAGATTTATGTGTCAATGAAGCACTTGCTGAAAGAGGGAGCAAAGGTCATCCTTATTTCTCAGAGGGAATAGGAAACCAAGAGACAAAGGACAGACAACAAAATGACATGGGACTGCATTTTCCTATTACCTTTACCAGCGATATAAATGTGTTCTGTGATGTTTTTAAAAAGAATTGGAATATTCTAACTGCATCCAAGGATTTGGAAACAATGATAGACTCAGTACCACACTTTTCCTTCATTAACAAAAAGTCTTTAAAAAGGCAGTTATGTTATAAATCACACAGTATCATACATGAGGTTACATCACAGAGGAAAGGTACCTACCCCTGTAGAAAATGTACAGCATGCAGATACATTTTTTTCTTGCACTGCCATTTTTCATCCAGTCAATAAATTCAGAATAGAAGCAAATATGTATGCAGATTGTAGAACTAATAATAAAGTATACTTTCGTTTTTGTCAGATATGTAAAGCATATTATATAGGTAAAACAAACAGTATGTCAAAATAACGAATTTTAGAACATACTAGAGACATTGCGGCAGGTAAAGAAACTAATGCTCTAGCCAAACATATTCTAAAAGAAGGGAAAGATCATAATTTTAAATTTTTTGTGCTTGAGGTAGTTAAGGAAGGCTTAAGAGGAGGTGACATAAAAAACAGAATGGAAGAATCTGAACAAAAGTGGGTAATAAAACTGAATGCTGATAAGCACTCAGGTATAAATGATGCAGCATCCC